>NW_027421520.1:0-118271 GCF_009905375.1 Apium graveolens
TTTCAAAGCCGTATGAACCAAATTTTAAAAATTGGTTTAGTTTGGACTGAATATATGGTTCTGGACCTATATTGCCAGGTCTACACAAAACATCTAACACTAAAACATCCAACAAATATATACTCAAAACAAATTCATTCATCATAAATATAACCCCAAAATCACCCATACAAACATACATAACTCAATACATATTATATATATATATTTGTAACTCAATGCATGCAAAATCCAAGATAACTCAATGCATGCAAAATCCAAGATAAATGAAAACTCAAAACTGAATCAACAACAAACATTTTAAAAACAGAGATGTAATTAAAAGAAAAAAAAAGCATATTTTAGAAACCCCAAATAATAAAACCCTAAAAATGGTTATATAAACCCCAAATCAATCACTCAAATGCCCCAAATATAAACCCCAAATCCAAAATACAAACCCAAATCCCCAATATGGATGTAGGTTTTAGGTTTCATAATCCCAAATATAGATGACATATAGGTGTGGGTTGTGTTAAATACCTCTGTTGAGTTGTTGAGTCGAACGGAGATGAAAATCGTCGGTGAAGAGTTTAAAATCGCCGGTGTTGAGTTGAAATCGCCTGTGTTGGTATTGAGGTTGTTTAGAGAAGAAGTAATGGAGGTAAACAAAGTAACGGGTTAAAGTAAATGGGGGGAGATGAAAATGAAATTGGGGGGAGATGAAAAGGAAATTGGGGGGAGATGAAAATGAAAGAAGAGGGAAACTCAAAAAAAATTATTTCAAATCAACGGTTTATAATTCAGTTCTACTCTTTAATCTGACGATCAGTATTTTTTCCTATTATTTTTTTTCAAAATTAAACAATAAATTGTAAAACCTGTGTTCAAATCTTGTATTTTCAAAATATAGTTTAAACAGACTTACAACGGTTACAATTTTTGCCCGAAACTCGTTGTCCTATATGTTCAAAAAATTAATTTTGAACAAATTCGACATTCTAGTGTAAATAAATTTTATCAACACTCCATGTTTCCTATAAAATTCGAATATTTCATATATGACTTTGATTTGATCATTCGGATGTGAAAAAATATTTAAAATTGTAGAACATTCCGTGCATGACTTTATAAGTAAAATTTATTAAAAATCGTACTCTCTGAAACGAGAATGTTACCCGAGCGTCCGAATAATTATTTTAAATGAGCTGTTCGACGATCCAACCGTACGGATGTCAAGATATGTTGATTTTGGGCTTGTGAAAATATATTTAAAATTCCCGAACATTCCGTCCATGACTTTATAAGAAAAATCCAGTAAAGGCGTATCCCTGAAACGAGAATGTTACCCGAACGTCCGAATAATTTTTTTAAATGAGCTGTCGACGATCCAACGGTACGTATGTCAGATATGTGGATTTTGGGCTTGTAAAAGAAATATTTAAAAATTCCTGAGCATTCTGTGCATGACTTTATAAGGAAAATCTAGTAAAAGACGTACTCCCTGAAACGAGAATGTTACCCGAACGACCAAATCATTTTTTTAAATGAGTTGTTCGATGATCCAACCGTATGCATATCAAGATATGTTGATCATCGGATGTGAAAAAATATTTAAAAATTCACGAACATTCCGTGCATGACTTTATAAGGAAAAATCTAGTAAAGGCGTACTCCCTGAAACGAGAATGTTACCGAACGTCCAAATAATTTTTTTAAATGAGCTGTCGACGATCCAACCATACGAATGTCAAGATATGTTGATTTTGGGCTTGTGAAAAAATATTTAAAAATTTTCGAACATTCCGTGCATTACTTTATAAGGAAAATCCAAGTAAAGGCGTACTCCCTGAAACGAGAATGTTACCCGAGCGTCCGAATAATTATTTTAAATGAGCTGTTCGACGATCCAAATGTACGGATGTCAAGATATCTTGATTTTGGGCTTGTGAAAAAAAATTTAAAAATTCCCGAACATTTCGTGCATGATTTTATAAGGAAAATCTAGTAAAAGGCGTACTCCCTGAAACGAGAATGTTACCCGAGCGTCCGAATAATTATTTTAAATGAGCTTTTCGATGATCCAACCGTACGGATGTGAAGATATGTTGATTTTGGGGCTTGTGAAAAAATATTTAAAAATTCCCGAATATTCGTGCATGACTTTATAAGGAAAATCCAGTAAAAGGCGTACTCCCTGAAACCGAGAATGTTACCCGAGCGTCCGAATAATTATTTTAAATGAGCTGTTCGACGATCCAACCGTACGGATGTCAAGATATGTTGATTTTGGTCTAGTTAAAAATATTTAAAAATTCCCGAACATTCCGTGCATGACTTTATAAGGAAAATCTAGTAAAAGGCATACTCCCTGAAACGAGAATGTTACCCAAACGTCGGAATAATTTTTTTAAATGAGTTGTTCGATGATCCAATCTTACGGATATCAAGATATGTTGATCATTCGGATGTGAAAAAATATTTAAAAATTCCCGAACATTCCGTGCATGACTTTATAAGGAAATCTAGTAAAAGGCGTACTCCCTGAAACGAGAATGTTACCCGAACGTCCGAATAATTTTTTTAAATGAGTTGTTCGGTATCCATAATTATTGAGCTATACAGTTAGGTCGTTATTCTCTTCTTCGCATCTCCTCTTCTTTCTATTCTTCTTTTTTCATCTTTTCATTCAATTATCTTCTTAACATCACGATTCAGGACATAATCTCGATTCAGAGCATCACTAGGACTTCTCTTCTTTCTTTCAGGTAATTGATGTGAAAACATCTTCTCTTCTTAACTTTGGGATTAGGGTTCATGTTGATTTTGGGGAAATTTTTTAAAATCTCATGAATCTGAGTTAGGGTTTTTAATTGGAATTGGGGTCAAATAAGATTAAAGATTGTATGTTATTGACATTTTTTTGATGTTGATTTAGAGCGGTGTTGTGTTTGTAGTATGAAGCACTCGACTCTCTCCACTCTTAATACACTCGACTATCTCCACTCTCAATACAAACAACACAAAACACAACACTGGTACTTTTTTTAATATTTAATTATTTTATTTAACTATATGTTAATTAATTTTTTTTCATCATAGATATAAACCTTTGTGTGTGTTTGTATATGTGGGTACATATGTCTCTGTTTAAGCATACAATAATGATGTTTTGTGGTATAATCTTCCATGTTTTGATATAACTTGTAGACTCTCAAGCTTAAGACATTGAGTCAGGTTCTGATGGAGACCATTTTGAGCCCTAGGTTTTATTTCCTTTTTTATTCACTTTCTTTGAAGAAGTTTCAAGTGTCGAGTTGTTAGCACTGTGGAATGGTTATTTCATCTTGTTAGTAGTTTGTGTATCATATCTTATTTTATGTTTTGCATATTGTGCAGGTTCTTGATATGATACTGAGGTTTGCTGGCTGCAATTGGTATTAAAATTCAACATGTCTGATCTGTGTGGTGATGCCATAACAAGGTTATGTTCCTGTCTAGAGATCCTTCGCGGTGACATTTGGAGTTTCTTCAGGTACTGTATGACTTGACTACAGCCTTGATGTTCTTCTTAAAGTTGCCTCTGATGGACATAATACATAGTGCTTATTAACATATCTGAATATAGCAGCTCTCTCTTATAATCCATATAATTACATAGTAAGTTTAGAAAACCCCCAGACCTAATGCATTGTCCGTTTCTGCTTGGTGTAAAATGTGATCCAGTGATGCACATGTTCAAGTGTGATGGATGAATCTATTTACAAAATTTCTTTTAGTTTTAGATTTTGTTATGGAGAACTTTTTGGAAGATTGATTGATGGAGGGATGGTAGGAATAACAGTTGAATAGAATTCAGTGGAAAACATACAGTTATTGGAATGTTAAGTTTCCGTTATAGCATTTATTTGGTAAACCAGAGTTTTTGTTTTGTGTGTTGGAATGCTTTCTTCTGTTGCTAATTAAGATAAGTAATTATAGAATGTTTATTATTCCATGCATGTTGCTTGATAGATATGACTCATATAGTATGCTTTATTTGTTTGGATATTTTCTGATTCTTTTTCATAAGTTATAGGTTTATTCGGGACTTGTTTGCATACAATATTGTTCACTTACTAGAATGCAGTTTAAAGTTCTCCCTTTTTCCAACTCACTATTAAATTCTCCTACCTCTAAGCTTGAATCTGGAATTATGTATCGTCGGCGCTCTAACCATAATTGTAAGCCCAACATTGCGTATTCCACACGCAATTCTGTTGTTTGTAACTATAAATTCATAAAAATGTGTTTCAGCGCTGTATTTAATTCTCTTGTCCAGACTTCAAAATTAAGAAGCCTGTAATCTCAAATCATTGTTAATCTCTTGTCCAGACTTCAAAATTATGTAAATTTGAACTACCACAGATGTAGATATGGTTGTACGGAACACTCCAAGACTCCATTTGAAGAACTAATCTAGAAAAGCTTGTGAGTTATTAGGACTCCATTGATTTATATGTACCTACCAATATTAACTGTAAAATTCTAGTATTAATTATTTCTAATCTCCAAGGAAGCAAATATTGCAGACACTCTTTATAAGCAAGATTTTGTTCTGTTATGTGTTTGGTTATTATATGTTTAAGATTTTTTCCTAAAGAAATCACTAATGCAAAAATGTTGCTTGTAAATTTGAATACTATTTTTCTTAATTGCGTGAGCTAATTTTATTAAGGGATTTTATAATTTACTATTCAGGTTCATTAACTGTTTTATTGAGGTTGTTTACGTTTTTATCCAGACATTCATCTACAGCATTATCCTATTTACATTTTCAGGGAGGGAGAGAAACCAATTATAGAAGAGTCTATTACATTTGCTGAAAATGTACAAGAGGAAGATGAGTAAAGATCTTGAGGTTAAGCTCAAGAAACTGGCTAAAGAAAAATTGTTGCAAGACCAAGACAAGCTGCACATGAGCAAAGAGAAAGGTGCAGGAGAACATTGCCTGGTTACTTAAGAAAATAGTCGACGCAAATCCAGGCATCACAATCAATCATCAAGATTTATGCACAACCAGTGATGATGATAATTACCTCACACCAATTACCGGAGGCTCTTCAGTGGACTTGTAGTATTATGGCATTGTGATTAATTTGTGTATTTTTCAATTCATAGATGAACTTGTAAATTTGTAAAAATATTTAGTTTGTTGATGAATGTATACGTGTCCAGGTTTACTCTCTTTATAGTAATGCAAGAGCTGCAAAATGTAGTATTACTCTCTTTATACTCTCTTTGATTTGTATGTATTTATCGCCAAACTTTTAGTTTAATAGTTGAACTCGTCCATTTGAGGTAGTATTTTTGGTTTTTGATTTGGCTCATGATTATTGATTGTTAGTTTGTTTGTCGAATGATTCATAGTTTGGAAATTTCTTGGTTAAATGGTTTTGGATTTGTTTTTGTGGGGACTTGCATATATGCAAGTCAAATTTTTTTTTACCATTACTCAACAGACAACGGTTACTATCACAATGTGTAAAACAATCATCTAAATAAGGTGTTCAGACAACAAGACACAAGACCGGTTGTTTGAACCTCATTTACCCAACACTACTAAGAACCATTGTCTGTGAGCTTTCCTTTAAGTCAATTTTCTTTTATTACCATTACTTAACAGACAACGGTTATTGTCACAATGTATAAACAATCATCTAAATAAGGTGTTCAGACAACAAGTCACAAGACCTGTTGTTTGAACCTCATTTACATAACACTACTAATAACCATTGTCTGTGAGCTTTCCTTTTAATAATGGTATGTAAAAACCATTGTTTGATGTTCAATAAGATAAGGGTTATAATAAACACTTGTCTAAATTACACAACATAAGGCCAAAAATTGTAGTCTCACACTACCATAAGTTAGCTTATTAACAACGGTTTTTGACTATTATGTGAAAGATTTAAGACAACAGTGCAGAATCCGAACTGTTGTCTATCTCGGTAAGAGGATGCCACAGAGACAAGTCTTTCAAAAACAGCTATAATCGTTGTTCTACATGTACTCCAATAACAGATTTTTGAGGAAAGGAAATTCACAGTTGTCTACGAATTTGGGGCAACAGTTTTTTTGTCAATCGTTATTTCATAGATGTTGTGTAATTGCAAATTTCTTGTAGTGTTACCTACATTTATAAGTTGTAAGTAAATGTCAAATTTCTTGTAGTGAGCTTTCTTTGGAAATCTATGTGGAAGTTTGGAAATAAGGAAAATGGAGCCTATGTATACCGAATTCAAAAAATATTCTCCCTCAGTGAAACACCATTTGTGCAGGAAAACACACACTAAATTTCTCACACCCCTCTGCAAGATAATCCAATCATAAAAGCGCAAAAAATACGTAACTGACATGCTTAAATCTCGTAAATGAGATACGCATCAAATCCATATATTATCTCTGCAAATATCTAATCTCGGCACAAAAAATGGAACAAATTAACTCCTAACAATATACAACTAATACTGAAATGAAAATAAATAAATAAAATAAAAATATGAACCCCCTTCTCATCAATGGACTCCTGACGTATACGAAGGAGTGCGATTCGTTCGAAGAATCGCCTTCCCATTCCCGAAAGTGTCTTTAAGCCACAGGCTTTATCTTTTTTTGAAGTTAAGGGAGGTACAAGAATACACAAAAAACATGAAATCAATTGAGATACACAAAACAAATACACATGCAATAAGAATTTACCCAAGAAACCCAATTGTTATTTGAGAAGAATCATACCAAACTGAGATACTCAAAGCCCCAAATCAGAAACCAATTGAGAGTGCAAGATCCAGTCTGAAACCTTAACCGAAGACCCGATTAGATGCGAAGAAGAAACCCGATTTCTCCAATCCCCAAATTATAAACCAACTGAGAGTTTGGGAGTTGAGCACCCAATTCGAAACCCAGACTGAAGACCCGTTTGATGCACAAACCCGATTTCCCCAATTTGAAACCCTAATTAAGGCGTGAGAGTTGAAAGCCCGATTGCAAGCCCTAATTGAGAGTGTGATTCCAAACCCTAGCTCGATTCCAAACCCGATAGTTACTGAGTGAGTGATTGAGGGTGAGAGTGTTTTGGTGAGTGAGCGTGTATTTGTGAGTGAGTGATTTAGGACGATAGTGTGTAATTAGAGTGTGTTTTTAGATTTACGAAAAGTACTACAATTATTTCATTTCCCTCAATTGTCTTATTTTTTTTAATTTTTTCAGCCACACCCATGTAATTGAACAAATGCCTGCCTAAATATTTCAATTTTGGTAACAATTATTTTAACACCAATGATAACACTAATTTTCATGTTACCATAGATACCAAATTTTGGCTATGATAACACAAAATATTTACTAATACATTAAAATATTTGTTAAGATGCATTTGATAGATCTCCTTATATATATTACTCAAGTTCTATGGAGACCACGTTTTTGTTGGAGACCATGGAGACCAATTTTGTTCTGCAACTAAAATATTGTATAAAAACATTACAAAATGTATTATTTTATGCATTATGTTCTACAAAAATCTTTATTTTATTCAAAATTTTGAATATCATACATGTACTACATGTAAAACATTACAAAATATTTTATTCTACGAAACATATTTAGTTTGCAGAATATTTGTTCAACTTGCAGAACATACACTTTATACTTATTTTAAACTTAAATGAACTTCAACATTTTTAATGAATTAGTGATATTCGTAAAACATACTTCACAAAATAATATATTTCATAATATTTTGATTGTAGAACATAGGTGGTCTCCGATAAAAATATGGTCTCTATAGAACTTTTTTCTATATATATACTATGGAGTCCACCTTTAATTGGAGTCCTCGGAGTCCATATATGTTCTGCAAGTAAAATATAGCTTAAAATATTGCAAAACATATTATTTTTCCACAAAATCACTATTCTATCAAAAATGTTGTAGATTGCATACATTTTACAAGCAGAACATTGCAAAAATATATATTCTACAAAACATGTTTAGTTTGCAGAACATAAATGTTCATATTGCAGAACATATTGCAGAACATACATATTGTACCGTAAATATATGAGATTTGCATGATTTTGTTGAAGTTATGTTATTTGTGTAACATGTTTTGCAAAATAACACGTTTTACAATATATTTTATTTGCAAAACGTAGATGGACTCCGAGGACTCCGATAAAAAGGTGGACTCCATAGAACTCACCCCTATATATATATATATATATAAGTCAAGTTCTATGGATACCACGTTTTTGTTGGAGACCTCGGATACCACATGTTCTGCAATCAAAACACTATCAAATATATTATTTTGTGAAGTATGTTTTACGAATATCACTAATTCATTAAATTTGTTGAAGATCATTTAAGTTTAATAAGTATAATGTGTATGTTCTGTAATTTAAACAAATATTCTGCAAATTAAATATGCTTCGTAGAATAAAATATTTTGTAATATTCTACATGCAATATATGTATGATGTTCAATATTTTAAATCATGATCTCTGTGGTCTTCAACAAAAATATAGTGTTCATAGAAATTGACTTTATATATATAAATATGTGTACCTCCATTCTTTTCAATTCAACGGCATGGACGTTAATCTGCCATCAACACTCAATATGCATCCCACGTTTAGGTATTAGAAAGGTCATCATTATTAACAAGTTAATTAAAATCGGTTATTTTTGTTAAGAAGTTACAGAAAATAGTCATTATTGTAATTATTTCACAAAATAATATATTTTTTGTGTTAATTTGCAAATATGCAAAGATTATTTCCACTATAACCAAAATTACTAAAATCCGTCACCAAATATCGGTGGAATTTAGCTATAATCGATCATATCCGGTGGATTTTAGTATAAAATCGATCAACTCATTTTGGTGGCTTTTCAGAGGGCGGATTTTAAGTTTTGCGGTGGAATTTTAAATAAAATCGACCGAAACTTTGGTCGCTTTTATAAAATTTAAAATTTGAAATTCAAATTTTTGTGAAAATTTGAATCTCCCGCTCCTAAATAAATTACACCAAAATCGGTCGATTTTAATATAAAATATTTCAAAAAAAAAGAACCACCCCCACCCATCAACCGTGTAACCGCCGGCCACCTCCCAGAAAAAACTCCGGCGACCCATCTCTCACCATTTCATCCTCCGTTCTGAGGTGATGCACGGTACCTTGTTGTCTTGATGGGAGATCGGCTGTAACTACGACGTCGGTTGTGGTAATGGATTGGGCTTACTCCGAGTCCTGCTTCTTCGACTTCTGTATGAATGGCAAGTGTAATGGAGCACATAGATCACAATCATAAGCATAGCATAAAGGACTTACAAATATTTGATCGTCAAAGAAACTTAAATATTGAGTCCTAACAGTTAATCAAATATTAAAGAGCTAATTTAAATATTCAGAGCTAATTTAAAATATTCTTCTGTTAACTTCCTTCCTTTCTCTCGATCAAATCAAACTCGAAAGTACGGATGGATATACAAGCAAGTAAACAGATACATGATATATAACTCAACAAAATTAGCATCAGGAAGTTTTGATTTGTGTAAACAAGTTGACTGATCACGTAAAACAATAACAGAGATAGATTGAAACAGTTATAGGTGGGGGGGTTTCAAAGTAAAAAAAAATATTTTTTTGTTTTCTTTAAATATTGTTAAAGAAATATTGTTAAAAAAAATTGTATGAGACTTTTCTTTGTAATTTTAATCAAAAAAATTTAAAACATGTAATTCATGTTACTCTCGTATTTAACTTTTTAATTTTTTAAAATATTTAAATATGGGTAAATTAAATTATTTTAAATTTATTATTCACATAAAAGCCACCGAATTCAGTTGTTTTTATTATTTCCAATATTTGTAATTTTTGGAGGGAAATTTCCCGCCTACTATTATTGAATTTAATAAAAATAAAAGGATAACTAAGATTAAATTCCACCGATTAAAAGCGACCGAATGTAAATTCCACGGATTAAAAACGACCGAATTTAAAGGTGGATTTTATTCATTGGTCAATGAGAATTTTAGTTGACTTTTAACTCGGTTGCTTTTAATTGGTGGAATTTAGTTCTTTGTGTTGTAGTGTTCGTAAGATATTGATGGCCATGATCCAGCCCAAACCATGACTAAGATTTTTGCATCGGTTCTTGGGAGATTTTTTTCTTCATAGACAATATGAAACATGGAGACAGTGATCATCTAGATTTATCATTTGATTAAGTCCATAATTCGTGTTTATTTAGAGCTTAGCATATAAAAGATTAAACAAAGGAGACAAAAATTTCATATATGTACTCACTCAACCCACAAAACCTACTGCAGTGGTGGTGGAAAAACCCTAAACAATCATGTCCTGCAATCACAAATTATTCATCGAACACTAATCCGAGAAGTGAGATCAACAAACGCATCTTCCCTACAAGGAATAGTTAAACCTCCCATAGGATGAACAAAACCAAACTCCTCCTCTGCACGACGCAACAGCTCTTGAAATGAAGGATGGTTGAGGTAGGTTACAGGCACCACGAACCGCTTCTTCTGAGCTTCTCCTACGTACACTGCAACACAGCCTTTGGGAACATTACAGAGTTCATTTTTTGTAATTCGTGAGTGAACTTTGCTGGCTTGCTTTGGGTTGATAAACATAGATGGCAAGTGAATTCCCATGACTTTAGCTCCACACAACTTTGGATCTTGGAGATGAGAGTTTTGATCAGATCTTTAGAAAGTTGTACGGTTTGGGGAAGTTTAGTTCTTGTATTTATAATCCTTGTTTTTGTATTAATTAATTACTCCCTCCGTCTCATATTACGTTTCCCATTTTAAATTTTTACATTTTTATGAAAATCAATTAACTACTAATTTACGTCTAATTTATAAAATCAAATATAGTCATGAGTGATCTTTTAGATTCGTATTTATGAGTATTTATGAAAGTTTTTTATAAAATCAATTAACTATTTATGAAAGTTTTTTATATTTAACACTAATACGAAATTAAATATATTAACAATTAAAAATGTGTATTGACAAACGTGTGCAACACAAATAGAAAACGTTTATAGGGATGGACGGAGTATAAAAACGGGAAAGACCTACGTTTATTCGTCCAAGTTGTTACTGAATTATTGTACGGCAGCCGGCAATTCTTGACTTTGATTTTTCTTCGGTCCTACCTTTATTATTTTTAGCTCATATAGTCTTGAATATCCAAATTCCAAACACCACTTGGTGAAAGTATGTTCCATAGCATTGCATGAGGTCGACATATAAATTATTATTTTAGAGAAACAACAAGGAAGAGATCAAGATGCGGCCGTACACCGAAAACGAATTGAAATGAATGGTTTATTGAAAGAAATCAATTGAAAGCGATTTATCGAGAAAAAGGTGTGGGCTTTAATTATTTGGATTTTCTGTTGTGTGATCATGGGTACATAATAAGAAGGTATGTGTCAAAATTTGTTGGTTTTTCAATCATTAATATTGATGGACCCTCCTGTATTTACATCAATTTCACCAATAATAACACTCCAAATTCATAAAACTTAATGGGTACACATTGGAATAAAATCTTGTGCTAGTTTTACCTGCAAATGCAAAGTGTCTACGTGTATATTATGGTTGATGTGCATTTTCTCATTATGGGCCAATTTGGTGCTGGATCCAAGAATCCATCAAGATTCATTCAAGGACCATACCTATCCAGGCACTTAATCACCTTCTTCTCTCTGATTGCACATGCTGCAACTTGATGTTATCTTCCAGTCGGTATCCTGAATTTATGTTCTACAGATATATATATAAATATATATATATTTATATATGCACCGTGTCACATGTTTTCATATTTGTTCGTCCTACGGTTATATATAGGATAAGGTTAAACATGATTCTAATATTGAGATGTCTTCCAATATTAGCAATCAAGTTTCTAATATTAGCAATATTAGCACCGTGCTAATATTAAATTATAAGTGTGAGGGCTAAAAGACTAAAATAGAAGAAAATAAATTAGCTTGCATACTCTTTGAAATTTTGCCCTAGTAGAGAACAAAATCACAGTTAAATATCAAAATAGTCACTGAAACGAAAACACCACATTTAAGTGCCTAAAAAATAGTAGGGGGTTACATTTCACATATTCATCGATATGCTTCGTTTCCTATCCTAACTGAATAAATTCGATCGAATTTAGCCGAATTTCTTGTAGCTGTAATGTAGGGATTTGTTGAAAACGTAGATGGGCTTTACACAAAAAATATTTCAATAATATTTTTACACCAGCACAATAATAACAGATTACTTTTATTTCTTAATAATAGAAATACAACTTATACATATATATAAGTGTTTACACACACTGCAATCTTTTTCCTCTCACAAGAGCTTCAGCTCTTTTCTTTCTCTCTGTGAACCTCACTATTGGTGTTGTATACAAGAATGCAGGAATGCCTTATTTATAGGCTCTGAGATGATGACCTAATTGCTTAAGTAATATTGTTGCTGACCTAATTTCTTACATAGACATACATTTAATACAAGCATATCAAATTTCAATATCTAGGTTCCTGCATCTGTGTTTTGTGCAATCTTCAACTCAGCCTACCTTATTTGCAGGGCTTCATTTAAGATCTTACAGATGACAAGCAGCTTCCATCCTTCTAGACAATATGAATAGTTTGACATCTTGCTGGACTCTTCCTCATTCAACTCTTATCTTGAAAATATATAGTTGTGCTGCTGCAATTACATTTCACGTACTCTTCCTTATTATCTGGTACACACAGCTGGATACTTATTTAATAGCTGACTTTTTATTTTGCAAATTCTAGATGCCAGCTTTTACTTATACATATGAGGGTTTGAATTCTAACACTCCCCCTCAAACCCGATTCTGCATTCTGAGTTTCTTTTTCATTTTCAGAAATATCTCTGGCTTCAATGGCTTTGTGAAAATATCGGCTAAATTTTTCTTCTGTTCTGCAGTGCACCAATTCCACAATTTTATCGTTTACCTTTTCTCGAAGAAATTGATATTTAATATTAATGTGCTTGTTTCGACTGTGGGATACTGGATTTTTCGCGAGTGAAATAGCGGATTTATTATCCACATAAATAGTAACCGGATCAACCTTTGCAAGATTTAACTCGCCCAATATGTAGCCTAGCCACATAGCTTGACATGCGCATGCTGCTGCTGCCATATACTCCGCCTCACATGTTGAGAGAGCAACTGTTTGTTGCTTCTTTGATGACCACGAAAATATTGCTGAACCAATATGAAAAGCATAACCTGAAGTGCTTTTCCCGTCATCCAAATCTCCACCATAATCACTGTCTGAGTAGCCAACTAATTTTGAATCTTGAGAATGAGTGTAAAATAAACCATGATCAAGTGTACCTTTAATGTATCTCAAAATTCTTTTAGCTGCCATGAAGTGATCTTGCTTCGGCTTCTCCATGTATCTACTAACCAGTCCAACCGCATACATGATATCCGGACGAGTAAAAGTTAGGTACCTCAGACTTCCGACCAAACTTTTGAACAATGTCGGATTTACCGACTCCCTCGTTGAATCAATTCTGAGCTTTATGCTTGCTTCTGCTGGTGTGCTCACCGGCTTGCATTCCTCCATTTTGAACTTCTTTAAAATTTGCTCCGCATATTTTTTCTGAGACATAAAAATCCCATCTTTCTTTTGCTTCACCTCGACTCCAAGAAAGTATGACATTTGACCAATATCTGTCATCTCAAATTCGTTAGTCATAACTTTCTTAAAATCATCAAACATACCAGGGTTGTTTCCTGTAAAGATGATGTCATCCACGTACAAGCACACGATCATAATATCTCCCCCTGAATTTGTCTTTGTATAGAGGGCATGCTCGTATGGACTCTTCACGAAACCTTTTTTCTGAAAATATTCATCAACCCTTGTATTCCATGCTCGCGGAGCTTGCTTCAAACCATATAATGCTTTTCTCAGCCGATAGACTTTATCTTCCTTGCCTTTATGAACATATCCGGGAGGCTGCTCAATATAGACTTCTTCTTCAAGATAACCATTCAGAAATGCCGACTTCACGTCCATCTAAAAAATCTTCCATTGATTTTGAGCTGCAATTGCTGTAAGCAGTCTTATGGTATCAACTCTTGCAACTGGAGTAAATACCTCATCATAGTCAATGCCATATCGCTGCTTGTAGCCTTTAGCCACTAGCCTCGCCTTGTGCTTTTCCACTTCACCATCCTGATTTGTCTTTGTCTTGTAGACCCACTTGACACCAATTGCTTTGTGTCCTTCTGGAAGATCTGTGAGCTCCCATGTATCATTTTTCTTGATTGCGCCAATTTCTTCATCCATGGCTTTATTCCATTTGCTTTCTTCAGAAGCTTCCTCAAATGTAACCGGATCACACTCAGCCATTAAGAAAAACAATGAATAATCAAAGGTAGTTTGTACCGGACTTGTTGCTTCATATATATTATCCAAACTCCGCATTTTCCTTGGCGCTCCCCCTGAACTGCTGCTTCCTCCCGTGGATGGTGTTGATCCAAAAGTTTGTTGATTTGGACTTGGTGGAGGAGTTTGATCATCGTCTCCGTCATCTTCAATGTTCCGGTTATCACCGTCATCGTCATCACCATTGAAAAATAAACCAGCAACTTTTCTTTCATCCTCGCTCCATCTCCAGTAATCTGATTCATCGAACTCGACATCTCGAGAAATGATTAATTTCTTCGTCAGGGGATTGTAGAGTCTGTAGGCCTTGCTTCTTTTGTCATATCCGGTAAAAATACACTTTTCGCCTTTGTCATCCAGCTTCTTTCTTTTCTGATCAGGAACGTGGGCATAAGCAATACACCCAAAAATTCTGAGATGTCCAACTGATGGTTTGCTCCCGCTCCATGCTTCATTTGGAGTTTTATTTCTGACACTTTTTGTTGGACAACGATTCAACAAATAAACTGCACATAGAACAGCTTCGGCCCAAAAAGTTCTCGGTATGTGCTTTGCTTTCACCATGCTCCTTGCCATGTCAAGAATAGTGCGATTCTTTCTTTCTGCAACGCCATTTTGTTGAGGAGTATAGGCCGTTGTCAACTGATGATTGATTCCATGTGTTTTACAAAAACTTCTGAACAGATTAGAAGTATACTCGCCTCCTCTATCTGATCTGAGTACCTTCAAATAATGACCACTTTGCTTTTCTGCCAGTGCTTTGAACTCCTTGAATTTATCAAGAGCTTCTGACTTTTCTTTGATGATATACACCCAACTTTTCCTGCTAAAATTATCAATAAAAGTTAGGTAATACCTATTACCTCCAAGTGATGGGATATCAAATGGACCAGCTATATCTGTGTGAACTATCTCCAATGGCCTCCTGGCTCTCCATGATTTTCCAACGGGAAAACTTTGTCTGTGTTGCTTCCCCTTAACACATGCTTCACACAAATTTTCTGGTTCATTGATTTCTGGCAAGCCGTCCACCATCTTCGTCTTTGACAATAATTTTAAACCAGAAAAACCAAGATGACCATATCTTAAATGCCATAACCACGAGTCATTTTTAATGACCGTCTTCAAACACCTCTGCATCTTCGTCTGTATATCAAGTGTAAACAAACGATTCTTTGACATCTCCACATCTGCAATTAATTCTTGATCCCGATTCCTGATGACAAGAGAATTATCCTGCATCTGTATATAATGTCCTTTCTCCTCAAGTTGGCCAAGACTGATGATGTTACTTTTCAAAGCAGGTATATGGTAAACATCATTAATAAACTTTTTCTCACCATTCTTCAATACAATCGTAATTGTACCTTTACCTTTGACTGGAATCTTCGATGAATCACCAAACGTAACTTCTCCGCTGATGGTCTCGTCTATCTCCGTAAATAAATCCTTGTGGCCCGTCATGTGGTTGCTCGCACCAGAGTCAAGATACCAAACATTTTTCTTGCTCTCCTCGTCGCCTTTATAAGTGAGGAACATAGCAGTGCCAATATCTTTGTCTTCTTTTGCTGCTGCAAAATGACTTCTTTCTTCCACTTTCGGTGATCTACATTCATAACTGAAATGGCCAAATTTATTGCAATTATAGCACTGAAATTGAGACTTGTCACCTCGTTGAAATCCTCCTCGTCCTCGTCCTCTAAAATTCTGACCATGGCCAGATGGACGATAACCTTCAGTGTTCTGGCTTCTGTTGAAGGACTGTCTTCCACGTCCTCTTCCACCACGGTAGCCACCTCTAAAGCCACCTCTTCCACGACCAGAACTGCTACTGCTTGAACTTTCACCAATGGACACCTTACTTTGCAACGCCTTTTCTAAATGGCTTGTATCATCATACTGGTTCATCCGCTGCTCATGCGCTTGAAGTGAACCAACTAGCTCATCAATGGAAATTGTGGACAAATCTTTTGACTCCTCGATAGAAGTAACCACGTAATCAAATTTTCTCATCAACGAACGGAGTAATTTTTCCATGACCCGAACATCATCGAGGCTTTCTCCATTTCTCTTCATCTCATTTGTCACTGTTTTTAAACGAGTAACATATTCACCAATATTTTCTGAGGCCTTCATTTTAATATTTTCGAATTCGCCACGAAGAACTTGGAGCCGCACCTTTTTTACTTTCTCCACGCCTTGGAATGATTTCTGCAAAATCTCCCACGCATCTTTTGCTGTTTTTGCTTCTGAAATTTTTTCAAAGGTAGATTCATCAACACCTTGAAAAATTGTGTACAACGCCTTTTTGTCCTTTTTACGGGACTCCTTTAACGCCATCTTCTCGGCATTTGGAAGTGCTGCTTCAGCGGTTGCATCTGCGGGCTCATTAAACCCACTTTCGACAATATCCCAATTGTCGTAGGAACCGAGTAACACCTTTATTTGGATACTCCAATTCCCGTAATTTGTCGCCGTCAACTTCGGAATGTTGGGCTGCACCATATTCGCCATTTTCTTGAACGGAACGCTGGCTCGGATACCACTTGTTGAAAACGTAGATGGGCTTTACACAAAAAATATTTCAATAATATTTTTACACCAGCACAATAATAACAGATTACTTTTATTTCTTAATAATAGAAATACAACTTATACATATATATAAGTGTTTACACACACTGCAATCTTTTTCCTCTCACAAGAGCTTCAGCTCTTTTCTTTCTCTCTGTGAACCTCACTATTGGTGTTGTATACAAGAATGCAGGAATGCCTTATTTATAGGCTCTGAGATGATGACCTAATTGCTTAAGTAATATTGTTGCTGACCTAATTTCTTACATAGACATACATTTAATACAAGCATATCAAATTTCAATATCTAGGTTCCTGCATCTGTGTTTTGTGCAATCTTCAACTCAGCCTACCTTATTTGCAGGGCTTCATTTAAGATCTTACAGATGACAAGCAGCTTCCATCCTTCTAGACAATATGAATAGTTTGACATCTTGCTGGACTCTTCCTCATTCAACTCTTATCGTGAAAATATATAGTTGTGCTGCTACAATTACATTTCACGTACTCTTCCTTATTATCTGGTACACACAGCTGGATACTTATTTAATAGCTGACTTTTTATTTTGCAAATTCTAGATGCCAGCTTTTACTTATACATATGAGGGTTTGAATTCTAACAGGATTGAGTTAAAAGAGATAAGACATAGGAGGGCTGTCTCTGTGTATATAAAATGGGGTGCATCCTGAAGTCTGGTCAATGTAAAGAGATTACAAAATAGTCGTCAAGCGAACAGATAGAACGGTGGATCCAAGGGAATTTATATTCCCAGGGCTGCTGGTTCTTGTTGCCACTTACAAACAGAAGTATGAAGGACACAACACCTTACGTCCTTACACCTAGTTTGAAACTAAGAATTAACTACTTTTATCGTCAAGCACCAGAAGATGACACAATGACAAATGTCCTATCCTGGACAGAAGTTTGTTGTATGTTTACAATGCCAAAGCTAGAATTAATGTTCAATATTTTGTGCAAGGAACTTTCAATTACTTTACAAAACCTAGTTAATCTTGTTAACTGAACGGCTTTTTCTGTTTGCAGAGAATATATACATAGATAGATACTTCCTGTCTGAGACTGGAACTTGAATTTGGAAGTACTCTATATGAACTTGAACTTGAAATCTTGTCAGCTGGACTTGGAAACATGTATAATTTTTTTTAAAAGTAATCTTTTAAGCTTAGAGCAAGTCCATCAAATGCCTTATATGTTGTCATGGGTTAAAATTTAGGGCATTTGACAATCCAACAATATCTCTATGATATCTTATCACTAAGACAAATTTTAAAGCCTTATTTAACTTCTATTAATAAATATTCATTTCCCTTAGATCTTACACATCTCTCTTCTTTTATCTTTTCTCTTTCCTCCCATTGTAATTTAAATATATTATTATTAAATAATAAGGCACAATTAGTTATAATAATTATTAGACAAATTGTTGGAGTAGATATATCAATGTAATATCTTTAATCACTAGAACATTACTATTTATTAAATTTATAAGACATTTACTAAAATATTGTTGGACTTGTAATCTTTATAGATATAGAGTAGGTAGTATCCATTCTCGAAATCAGATTCTTCTCCAACGACAATAGAGGATAAACTTCTAATTACCAGGGCTATCGCGTCCTGTATTAAAAGAAGTTTAAAATAACGAAGGCATGATAATAGCATGCAACAATATTTATAGGGAGTTCTCAGTTGAGTTATTCTAAATACTCTTCTTGCAACTTCATTATCATCTGCAGCAAAAAACATGATCAAAATCCTAAAAATAACTTTAACCCTAGAAATTTAAGTGTGCATGTCACAGACTGTCAACTTAAGTAAATCAAGATACCTTATATAGTTGCCTCAAACAGGCTCTTATAAGTTATGCAAAGTAAATATTCAAACCAAATTGAACAGCTTCGTCCTTCATATACATCTTATGCCGTACTTATGCCGTACACGATTCCTGTACATCATTCTCAGCTAATCCTTCCTCTTCAAAGTACAGGAATCTCTGAGCCTGTTTTCACTCATCATGACAATATTATTATCAATTATCATGGATCAGACGTTGTAAACATTTGTTTAGATTTATCGGTAAAGACGTGAACGAATTAATACAATTTATTTTGTATCCGGAAAAATCTAGGTTAGATATCAACTGATTAACAATTACTTTCACGATGGTTATGAAGTTGTACGGCTACTCAATCTACTTGTTTATGGGTGCGTAATGTATACAATATATAATATTTATTTATTAAATTGATCCAGTAGATCGAGTATGTACCCTACGTTAGTTACTACTTGTAACTTGTTCTAGGACAAGATAGATATATAGTTGTGTTTATGATTACAAAGATTCTGCAGTACTTTTGTTCGGTTCCCAAATATACCAGACAGCCAGGGGAAAAATAAGAAAAATATGCATTACTCTTGGATTCACCGTTATGTCAAGGGCACTTATGGACTTGCATCTAGTATATATACCGTCTTCATGCGCCATCAATTCATCTATTCTGTTAATATCTTTCTTTTCAGCAGCTACACTTTTCCGATTTCAAAAATTTAAGTATATAATGGGAATCCAGTTTCCAAGATTTCGAAAAAGAAATGTACCAAAAGGCTACTTTCCCGTTTATGTGGGAGAAAATGAAAGCAAACGATTTCTGGTTCCGTTATCGTATTTGAGGCATCCTTCGTTCCAGAGATTATTAAGGTGGGCAGAAGAAGAGTTCGGATATGATCATCCACTGGGTCGTCTTACAATCCCATGTAACGAGGAAATGTTCATTAGTGTGACTTACAATCTGAGGTCCTCAGAATCATCAAGTTGCAGACCATAATTTGATTATAAAATATTAGATCAATAGACTGATTTAATCTCATTTTCTACATTATTAATCTACTCTTGTATAATCTTGTCTACTATTGGATATCTTGACACCTTTTCATCCCATACCATTCTAGGGTAACAACAGACATGTTTTGGATCCACTTTTTTCTTGAGCATTATCTTATCTATTACACTACAGGAAAACACGACAAAATCGACCGCACAAAAGAGACGGTTTAAACAAAAAGGATCAGTTTTTAAGCATAAAACCGATCAACAAGCATGATCGGTTTAAGACTGGTCAATTATATATATTTGTCGGGCCGACCAGAGTGGTCGGTTATGTGCCTTTGCATACAAAAAAAATATGTGGGTCAATTTTGTACATGTGCAACCACGTGGAGCCATGTCATCATATTTATTCCTAGGAAACTAGCAATTGACTAAAACTCAAAACCAACCTCTATCAAAATGTGTACAATGTACCTAATTTTTGGTACATTTGTTCATTTTATTTGAATATATCCATTTACACGGTTAGACCACTTCCATTGTATAATTTTAAATTTATATTTTTTTTATTTCACATTTTAGATAATATATGTTAATTTACTTATAAAAATGTATTTGTACTCGTTAAAATAATTAATTTTTTCGTGTATAAACATATTTTTGACAAGAAGTTAACATCTTTTTTATGCTATATACATCGGATGTTAAGTTTAACTTATTCTGTTTAAAGAATGATGGCATGTTCATAGAAGTGATGATGTTTAACACTATTACATTTATAATTTCCTAGTGATGATGTTTAACACTATTACATTTATAATTTCCTATAAGCTATTGAGTATGAAATTAACTTTCACAATATTTGCTCACGTCTGTAATATCATATAATAAATATAATTTCAATATTATACACAGTTAAAAGCATTATTTATAAAATTAAATATTAGTGTAAATTACTTTATAATATTATATTATGTCTTAATTATAATATTATATATATATTACGTAATAACATAGCTTAGTAATTAAAAAAAGTAACAAATGTGGGGATCTTTAAATTTAAAATTTTCAATATTAAGTGGCAAGGTCAAAATCGACCAAAATCAAATGTGCACTTTCTATCGGTTTTATTTCAGAAGCTACCTAAAATATTAATAATTGATCGTCACACAACGAACCATTCAATGAAGGAGACGGTCAGTTGTATGAAGAAGTTGGTCGGTTATATCCACGGAAATTTCCGTGATGGCATTCGTAATATGCGACAGTAGAAACTCATGAATTGCAAGAGGAAATAATTTTTGAAGAAAAAAATGACAATCATGCAATTTAAATCCATAAAATGTACATTCCTCAACATTGCAACAACGTTATGTATATTCCACGATATTTTAGAAACTATATTTTTCACAATGTTTTATATGAAACTATTGCACACTTCCAAGACACGCTTGACATCCCATCTTTTCTTTGCCCGACCACCCACTTATCATACTCATAACAGAAAAGTCACTAATTGTTCACATTAGAGTAGCTCTCATCATAAATTTTTTGTTTCAAATATTGGTCGTATGTTTCAACTCTAATATTCCATAGTATCTTGAATTCATCGATGAGAGGCCTTAGACAAACACTAATATCTTTTCCAATATTATTTGGACCCGGCACTATATCGGTCATGAATATATAAGACTTTTTCATACACATCAATAATGGAAGATTATAGACAACTACTGTCACGGACCACATACTATATTTCTTTTTTCCGGTAGGGCCAAAAGGATTGAAACCATCAGTCGCAAGACCAAGCTTTTTATTACGAATCTCTTAAGCAAAGGATATAGGCGGTCAAAAATTTTCCACTTTTTTCAATCCGCGGGATGACTAATATCTTCATCCACTAAAGCATGTTATAGAAAATATAATATAAGACTTAATAAGAAATTATACAGAGTGAGGGTTCCAATGTGAGCTATGAATAAGCAACAAATTTTGTGTTTGTTTTCATTGGAAATCATTCCACTATATATAGGCTTTCTTAGCCTGATCTCCACCCTTTAGACATTAGTCATCTCCACCCTTTAGACATTAGTAACAGCCCCATAATTTTCTCCACATATAATACAAGAATTTGTAACTCCAACATAACTCTCACAATTAATATGTAACTCCCAATTTATATATATATATATATATATATATATATATATATATATCTTTCTTATAACATACATTGATTTTTATGTAATTGTAACTCCATCTAATCAATGCACATTATTTTTATTCTTTTTCCTTTAATATTTATCAAAAGAAGTCAATATTAAAATATCTCCCACTTGACTATTCTGATAAATATATTTTTTATAACTCCCACTTTTAAATGGTCAACAAAATTATTTGAATCATCAAATTCAGATCTACTCACTTATTTTCCGGAATAGTATTCTAACTTTCCTGATTACAAAATATTTTAAGTCACATTAATAAAAAAAACATGAATACCTTTTGAATAAAAAACCAATTATAACAATAGTAAAAGTCGCTTTCACATTTATCTCTTATTTTCAAAATTTCAACTCCATCAAAATAAAATTGGTATCGCAAAGTTGTTTTCTTTTAATCAATACCACATTCCATAATAATCAATAAGACATCTGCTTGATCGTGATCTTCTTTACAGGCTCTCGCTAGGCTCAATTTAAAACTGCTTTCATAATTTATTAAGGAGACTTATAAATATATTAAGTCAAATAAATCGATTACAAAAATTATTGAAATTCCGACCATTCACATATCATACATTCAATATATCTAGAATATATAAGATTTCACAAAAACAAATAATTTTATAAAAAAACTCCCACTTTTCAATGTGGAGACGTACACAATCGTCATCACAAAGTTATCAACCCAATCTTCGAAAAGTAGACACAGTTGTCTAATTCAATAAAACTTTTCAAACAAACTTTCACTTTTCTCAAATTGCAGACACAATCATCTAATTCTTTCTTAACATAAAATTTATAACTAGACAAGTCTCAAATTTAAAATAAACCTGTTAGTCTTATATTTCCTTTTCAAAATTTACTCACAAACTTGTGAATTTTCTATCTTTGGGAATAGCAAACAACTCCCACATTTGTTTCTTTTCAAACTAACTCAATAATTTTCATTCACGATATGGATTTTTACGAGCTTGTTTCCCAAAAAAAATTACATTTATTCATACTAACAGATGATTTACACTATCATAAACATAATAGCATTTCATTCATTTCGGTACAATTTCCAATCACTTAAATATTTTTTAACCATATACAATAGTTCATTCTCAATATTTAAATCTGAATCAATATTCTTGATTGGGTTAATTAAACACATATCTCAAGATAATCATCATTTTACTCACATCACTTTAATAATCATTTTAAATCTATCAACAAGATTTAAAATTATAACCAATAAATAATTTTTGAATTGTATTAAAATAATTCATCTTTCATTTTTGCAACATGAGGTGGACGCTCACAAGTCAAAACCTTCGTCAATTCATATTCTTGATCAAATTATCAATATTATATTCAATCACACGAATAAATTGGCATCGGTTGCTCTCTATACCGAGCACTACAAGAAATTTTCTTGAACGAATATCGTCCTTTTCAACGGTCTCCAATTCATGCATAATTGATATATTTGCATTAAAAATATGTCAACAAGTACCGAGTTTCACAAATAATTAGGAGAACAACAAAAAAATATATTTGAACAATATGATTAAAAGGTTGTACACATTTAAATAATATTTAATATATAATCGAAGGCCAAAACCAATATATATAGGCAAAAATAGCCATTAAAAATAAAAATAAAGATAGAAGAAACTAGTATCATATTCGATGTTTCACTCTATTTTTGTATTATCTTATGTGATCAGATGTATGTGTTGGTATATATAGCATTGTAGTCCATAAATCAAAGCAAAGTGTCCTTAAAAAATTTAGTATTATTTTACCATCTTTCCCGGAAACTTCTCGATAATGACCTTTATCACATGTATCGGACACAACTTTATCCTTGTGATCTCATTAAAATAGCATACAGTCATTCCCACATAAATCAATTTTTTCATATTCAACCCTCAAATGCTTCATAATTGTTTTTCATTGCATAATAAGTTTCGGGCAACATATGTTTTTTGGTAACACGTCTGTAAGTCAAAAGCTTTATTACTGCAACGTGAGTTATTTTAAATTCCAACAATTTTACGGTAAAACTTAGTCTTGTGAACTTTGTATTGCTAGGATAATAGGTGCTCCATTTTCAACAATAACCTCATACAATTTTTTAGCACTATCCTTTGAAACTTTTTCTACATTCAAACTTCTCGTATCCGTTGTGTCATAAAATCGTAATTTTCACCGGAAAAATCATGTAACATTGTATTCAAATCTATCGGTCCTTCTACTCTCGGAGATTTTCAAACACAATAACGAAGATGTGATGTTCGATTATATTTTCTTCATAACTTTTCATAGTATGACGTTCACACGGTATAACCTTCAAGCATCTCTTTAGCGAGCAAATAAAATCTAACATAATCATTATTTAACCAGTTCAAATTTTTACAACGTTTGCAAACCATCTTCTTCCATTCTATTTTTGCTTGCAAATTTAAAAAAAAATTCCACACCAATTCTAGTAATCTGTATGTAAATAAAACCACATAAAATAAATAAAAAAACTAACAATTTCTGTATGAGTCCTCCTTTTCAATTTCTATTCTTCCTCTTAATTTTTTTTATATTTTTGCTTAATTTCAAGAAATGAGAGATTTCAGTTTAAAAAATAAAGTAACAAGATATAATCGACCGACGACGGTCGGTTTTATTGACGGCCATTAAACGGCATCATTTCGACTATATCGAGTATATATTTTGTACTTTAAATTAATTTTATATTAGAAACAAAACCAACCATAGAGCTCCGGTCAGTTTTATCGGTGCCAAGTCTGACTAATAACCAACCAACATGTTGTGGTTAGTTTTGGTCATGCAACATCATCAAAACCTATGTCGTTTGTTATTTTTCAACTGACAGACTACCTGTCGTTCGGTTATACTCTGCCAGATTGTTGCCGATCGATTTTGTGTTGGTCCATTTTAACGAGTTTTCTTATAGTGTTAGTACGAATGTCTGCTCAAATATTTCCATTTCAAAAAGTACAATAAAATTTAACAAAATATTAGTATCAAAGTAACTATATATTCATATCTCTACTTTCAAAAAAAATTATGTGTGTATAAAACATAAATCGTTGTTCAAAATAGAACTAGGTTTTTATCTTAAACTTTAGGATAATTCTACCAATTTCAAAGTACCTATATATACTAACAGAAAATGGGGATATCCCTACCGTAACACAGACCAATGAGGAACATAGAATAATACCGCCCGCCCTCCTGACACAATCGGTCATATTTCTACAAGTAAACACTGATCACTCTGCATAAAAATAATCGAAAATCATTTTTGGTTGTTTAAAACACGAGCTTCGTAAGCATTCTAACGACATTCATAAAAACATCAGTTAACTTTTCGATGGTATTCATAAATTTTAGTCAGTATAGTAATCGGCCGTTGTTAAGATCCACCCAAAAAAGTTATGAAAGCAAGTAAACTACATATCTAGTATTTAGCTCGAATTGTAACAACCAGGCTCTGTTATAGAAATCGGCCGATTTTTCAAAAATCGCCGATAAATCGCTCAAAAATCGGTCAAAAATATTTGTCCGATTTGACCGATTTCCGATAAATCGCCGATTAATCATCCGATTTTTTAAAAATTGTCCGATAAATCGTAAATCGGTACCTCAACCAAATAGTTCCGATTTCCGAAATCTGTAACACTGCAACCAAGACGGTAGAAAATTCGGGAAGGACCAACTTTTCAACCGAATCGGCGGTCGATAATGCTCAGCACTGACTGAATATTTGATGTTCCTATTATTGATGTGTCAATACATTCGTCGTTGGATCCCATCTTACGCTGCACTTACAGGTCTACACATGGGCCACAAGTCAAGTCAATAGATGAGTCTCATTCACGTGTCATGTAAATTTGGAGAAAAATTCATCAAGTTGATAACAGTTTCGACCAAATTACCTAATCGTCGAGACAAGCGGTCATCAAGGTTTTTTTAATGATTTGTATTATAGAATCGATTAGAAACTAAGTTTAACAATTCAATTCGAAATGATAAATAACAGATTTTAGGGATATTGTTCATCAAACCGCATACACTGCATAAACCGCTCACATCACATCGCAAAACTCGTTGTGAGGTAGTTGTTGAATTTTTCACAAAATGCACGTTGTGATGCGGCTTGCGGTTTTGAGTTTTTGATAGCATGATTTCAAACTGCATCGCACTGCATTTTTAAAAAATAATATTAAAATTAGTTACATAATTTGAATTTAATAATATTACATTTAATATGTGATATTATTAGAAGTATTTTTTCAATTATCAAAATATAATTATTAATTATTAATTTATATTTTTATTTTTAATTTTAATTTTTTGCCTCCTCATAAATATAATACTAAAATTTATGATGTTTCCAGTAATTATGTAATTATTTACTTAAAAAAAATATATGATCTGGCCCAATTCGTAGTTACCCATGCAGTGAAAAACAAGATATTGGATAATTAATTAATACGGCATTTTCCTTCTTGTTTATAAAAATCTGCATTAACCCTATGCATGCCGTAATTAACCAGTGATGCAGCTTGCAGCTAGTCAAACAATATGATCAAACATTAATAGATTTATAATCCACTAAACTTAATATGATTACTTATACATGGAACAAAATTCATTTGAAGACTAAAATCTAAGGATCTACACTATATTTTGAAATTCGATGGCTCGATAGATAAAATAATATTCTAACTGTCAAGGCAAATGGGACAGTCTCTTATGCAAATGGGACAGTCCCTTTACAAATGAGACAGGGTATGAGACAGTCTCAATTACACTGCAGAAAATAAATAACAGAAATAAAATGCAGAATGCTGAAAACTGAAAAGTAAAAACACCAGAAGTTTTCACTTGGTTCGGCCCCTACACCTAGTCTATGGCCTACATCCAAGTCCCCATGCCAACTAGCATAGAGAATGTATTATATCAACTTTAATAAAAGAACTTACAATCTTTTCCTTGATTACAAATATAGCATCTGAAAGAAACCCTTCCCAAGCTACCTTGCTACCTAGCCCACTGCTATTCCTTAGCCTTCTAGCTACCTTGCTATACTTTGAAATCAAGCTTGCCACAACCCGGCACAAAGTTGATATGAATACACTATTTAGTTACAAGAATAAACAAATTGATTACAACTCAAACTAGGTTTCTTGTTTTTCTGGATATGAATATCTCGGGTATGAAACAAGAAAATAATTTCAGATGATGAAGGATTCTCGTGAAAGTGTTAGCTACAAATCTGAAATGAAGAGTTGTATTTATAAGTAAAGTTCTAACAGATTTATTTTCAAACACAAGATAAGATTGGAAGATAAGTTTGTTTGAAAATATTTGAATGAAACTATTAAACTGATCTGTTAGTACGTTTGAAAAAGAGATAAATCAAGTAAAGAGATAAGGCTTGAAAGATTTAAACTTGATTTATAAGATAAGGTGGTGAGTTTGTTTGAGATAAGGTTTATCCAGATAAACAAGATTAACACAAAACCCTAACAAACCTAATCCTGAGAAATAGCCTCTTGGAAAATCTGAACAAACTGCAAAGCTTGAATCTCAGTTACTTGCATTCTGTTTATCTTCTGTTTATCTGCAATCATCATAAACCTGAGCATCTAACATTCTCCCCCTTTTATGATGATGACAAAGAAAGCATAAATGCTCCCCTTATCAAAAACACTAAAGGCCTGTAAAACAGAGTTAGATTCAACAGAATATATTGCAGTTTATAATACATGCAATCAATATGATAATGAGACAACTAAAGACTGAATGAGACACGAGATCAATATGCATAAAAGAAACAGTCTCAATCAATAAATACTTAAAACAAAACAACCCATCCCTAAACCAGGATGTCCAGTTGCAATCTAAACAGAATCCAGAATAACGATTAAACACATAAAGCATAAAGCACATCCAGAATCAACACAACCAACAATCAAAGTCTTAAAAAACCAAACAACACAACCAACCCATAGTCTTAAAAACGAAACACCCATCAAAGAAACCAAAATGAAACAAACGTCTTAAAAACATCTCATAATTTCTCCCCCTTCATCATAAAAGGGTCCTCTAATCAGAATCGTCATCAACATGAACTGGAGCTTTGCGTTTGCCTGAACCAGAAGCCTTGTTCTGGGATGAAGGAAACACCGGAGCTGAGCCGTACTCTGAAAATAGCTTGTCAAAAGCTTCCTGAGCTGGTGCCTTCCCGTCCCGTTCACGAAGCCAGTCAAATATCTTTGCCTTGTATTCTTCTCTGGTCATACCAAAAACTGAAGGTGGAGGAATGGCAGGGAGTGGCAGAGGAGCAGTGATTTCTTCTAGAGTACAATCTCCAATCCAGTCTCTTTTCTTGTGCCAATACATCTTGCTCTTGTCTTGCATGGCTGACAACTGCTAAGATAAAAACTTAGTCTCTGACCCAAGCTTAAAAAACAACTTAACAAATTCCTTTTCCCATGCCTTAGCAGAGGAAACCATCCCTTCCTGCAGAGTCCCAAACTCAAAATCTATGGTCTTAGACAACTTGACATCAGAAGTATGCAATACAGAGAGTTTAGCATTGATATCATCCAAAGATGAACAGACATACTTCCTAAACAACTCAAAAGAAGCATTTAGAATACTAACTTCAGAAGTTAGTGATCCAAGAGTTTTGACAGAAGCAAAATGCTGATTTAAATTAGCCAGAGCAGCAGAATTTTCATTTAATTTGATCAACAGAGAATTAAGAAGAGTATTGGTAGGCTGATCAAAGGGGTCTGAGGCATAATTAGGAGACTTAGGAATACCACCAACATTCCTAGAAGCATCATCAAAAACTAACTCATTGGACTCAGAAACAACTAAACCATTTAAGGTTAAGACTGACAAGTCAAAAATTACGGAAATCTTATCAGACACAGAAGCAGGGGTCAAGGCACAAAAATATTCAAATACTCGAGACAAAAGACCAGGGTATGGCAAGTGCATAGAACCATGCTTGGCACAGTGACCCATATTGGATATAATCAAAGAAGCAACATTGCACTGAATCTTTTTAACAAAAACAGACATAAGAATACAATCTTGGAAAGTGACTCTATCACGACCGGATTTACGAGGCAAAACATTCGTATGAAATAAACGAAACAAAACAAGAGAAACTGGGGTTAAATCATTTACCGAAGGTTTGACTGACACTGAAACAAAATTGTCACCAAGAATGACCTTGAGCTGTTCCTCGTACTGGAGACCAGGAATGTCTTGAAACGCTTGATGAGTTGTCGACGGACAAACTCCCTTGTCAGAAACACCAGTAAGTCGTGCCAGAAGATCCGCTTTAAAACAAACAGGATTCCCTTGAACTTCTGAGAACACAATATTTCCATCCAAAATACGAAGCTTGGCATAGAATTCTTTCACTAACTCGGGATAAATAATCTCCGGGGGCGACAACAATGACGAACAACCAACTGAATCAAACAAATCCGCAATACCGATTTTCTTCAGAAGATCCAGATCACACAGGCGTTCCTTCAGAATCAACTTTGACATCACTTTCGTCGAAGTAGTCTCCTTTACATGTCGCTCAAAAGAACTATCAGACATTCCGCTTGATACTTCCGGTTCAAAATTACCGACCCGTTGACGCTTGGAACCTGAAGCCGCATCAGTTGGGGTACGTTGAGCGGTAGATCGAGAACGAGTGAAAGGGGTAGATTTGCGTGCCATGGATAGAGGCGAGAAAATAGAAAAGAAATGGAGAAAGGTTTTCGATTGTGTTTGAGAGAGAGAAGATGAATAGGAAACTGAAAGGGTTAAGAAGATTAGGTTAAATAAAAAATGAGAATTGAAGAGATAGAGATTGAAAAGAAGTCGAAGAGATGCATGACAGAAGTTATGTACTGAAAGAGTGATACATGCACGAGTTTCAAGGATATGAAAAGTCTAATCAAAAGATTTACAAAATCTAATGCTATATACACGCATAAACACACGGACAAATAAAATAAAAAAAAAAACAAATTCATAAACAGGAACGCAAGGTGAAATTAACACGGAACCTAATAAATACACAACAAATATTCAAATATTATGACATAATTCACATATAATCACATAAATCATGTAATAAATTACAAAGAACACATACCTAATTCACGACGCATTTTACAAAATCTATCTTCAGCTAAAGGCTTAGTGAAGATATCTGCACGCTGTTTCTCAGTAGAAATATAGATAAGCTCAATATTACCTTTAGAAACATTATCTCGAAGAAAATGGTGACGAACATCAATATGCTTAGTACGAGAATGCATAACAGGATTTTTAGAGATATTAATTGCAGAGGTATTATCACAATATATAGGAATATTTGAGTAAGAAATACCAAAATCTTGCAATGTTTGTTGCATCCACAAAATTTGAGCACAGCAACTTCCAGCTGCAATGTACTCTCCTTCAGCTGTAGAGAGAGCTACTGAAGTTTGCTTTTTACTATGCCATGCAACTAAACAATCTCCTAAAAATTCACAAGCACCACTTGTGCTTTTTCTATCAACCTGTGACCCTGCATAGTCAGCATCTGAAAAACCGATTAAGTCAAAGGAAGAGGAGCTTGGATAAAATAATCCCAAGTCACTCGTACCTTTTAAATATTTAAAAATACGTTTAACGGCATTCAAATGAGATTCTTTAGGTTGAGATTGGAAACGAGCACACAAGCATACACTATACATAATGTCAGGTCGTGAGGTAGTTAAATATAACAATGAACCAATCATACCTCGAAATTTAGTGACATCTACAGGTGTACCTTGTTCATCCTTAGTAAGCTTAACTGAAGTACTCATCGGAGTTGATTTAGGTGTGACATGATCAAGTGCAAACCTTTTGAGTAAATCCTTTATGTACTTGCCTTGGTGAATAAATATTCCGCGAATGAAGCCATTGTTCACAAGAAACTGACTGAGACGTTCATACCAACAGCGAGGAGACTGTCTCAATCCATAGACAGATTTCTTGAGCTTGTAAACATAGTTAGGGTACTTCTCGTGAATGAAACCTGGAGGCTGCTTCACGTAGACTTCTTTCTTGAGATAGCCATTTAGAAATGCGCTTTTGACGTCCATCTGATAGAGCTTGAACTTCTTGTGAGCTGCAAAGGCCATTAAGATTCGAATAGCTTCTAAACGAGCTACTGGAGCATATGTCTCGTCGTAATCGATTCCTTCCTGCTGGTTGTATCCCTGAGCAACCAACCGAGCTTTATTTCGAATGATATTTCCATCTTCATCTTTCTTATTCTTGAAAACCCAACGAGTACCAATGATCTTGGCATCCTGAGGAGGTGGGACGAGTTCCCAAACATCACAACGCTCGAACTGGTTCAATTCCTCCTGCATTGCAACAGACCAGTGTTCGTCTGCGACTGCTTCTTGAGCATTCTTTGGTTCAAATTCAGCAACAAAAGCACAGAATGCACATAGATTATGAAGTCTGCTTCGAGTAGAAATCCCTTGATCTAAATCAGTGAGAAGATTATCTGGTGGATGATTCTTCACAGTCCTAGAAGACTTAGGAAGTTGAATATTACTCATTTCTTCCTCATTAGAATTGTCTGCCTGGAAATGAATAGGAGTTGTCTCATTCAAAAGAGACTGCCTCATTTCCGCTTGTGAAGATTTATCCAGAGGAGTAACAGAATTCACATTTGAAACACTATCGGGAGTCTTTGGAGAGCCAGAAGATTCATCTGAAGCTTGAGTAGATCCTGCAGAATTATCAGAAGACTGAGATGGACCTGGAGAGTCTTGACTGTTTGATTTGTCAGAATGAGACTGACTCTTTTCAGAATGAGACTGTCTCATTTGGGAATGAGACGATAGATCCGCAGTGTCTTCATCAATTTGAGATATATTCCTTGAGGATTCATTGAATGAAATATTGATGGATTCTTCTACTTTGTTCTTGACAGAATTATAAACACGATAAGCTTTGCTTGTTGTAGAATATCCCAAGAGGATTCCTTCCGTGGATTTCGCATCGAACTTGCCTCGATTATTTTGAGTATCTAAAATAAAACACTTGGAACCAAATACTCGAAAATAACTAATGTTAGGAGTCCTTTTCTTAAGCAATTCATACGGAGTTTTAAGCAAAATAGGACGGATAAGTACTCTATTTAAAACATAACAGGAAGTGTGTACCGCTTCAGCCCAAAATTTTCTTGGAATCTTACTCTCATGCAGTAGAGTTCTGGCAGTTTCCTGTAGAGTCCTGTTCTTGCGTTCTACTACTCCGTTCTGCTGAGGAGTTCGAGGAGCTGAGAATTCATGAGTGATTCCTCTTGATTTACAGAAGGTTATGAAATCCTTCTCGAATTCACCTCCATGATCACTACGAATAGTCTTGAGCTTAAATGAATACTTAGTCTCAAGGTTAGTAATAAGATCCTTAAATTCACTAAAAGCTTCATCTTTAGTTCGTAAAAATAATACCCAAGTGAAACGAGAATAATCATCAACTATAACAAAAGCATAATTCTTACCTCCCAAACTTACATACCTTTCTGGTCCGAAGAGATCTAAATGAAGGAGCTGCAAAGGAACATAAGTTGATACTTTATTCTTGGCAGTAAAGGAAGTTTTCACCTGTTTTCCAAGTTGGCAAGCTGAACAAGGTTCTATTTTCTTGTACTTCAGCTTTGGTAGACCTCTAACCAGATCATGAGAAGATATCTTCCGAAGAAGATCCATGTGAACATGGACAAGACGTCTATGCCACAGATCTTGTTGTTCTTGAACGGTAGCTAGATAAATTTCTTCTTGCTGTTCATCAAAATCTAAAACAAAAATATTTCCTTTTCTTTTGGCAACTAAAGCAAACTCGTTAGTATGAGTACCAATATAGCATACATCTTTATCGAACTTAACCTTATGACCAGCATCAGTAAGTTGACTTACACTAATAAGATTATATTTCAAACCATCAACTAAACGAACATTAGAAATGGCAAACCTGTCATTACCAATGGTGCCTTTTCCAATAATTCTGACGGTGTTTGAATCTCCAAGAGTAACTAAACCACCTTCCTTGGCAACTAGAGATAGAAACTTGGATTTATCACCTGTCATGTGACGTGAACAACCACTGTCGATGATCCATTTATTTCGCGGAACATGGACCTTCAAACAAACCTGCAAGAATTGGTTTATCTCTTAGGTACCCACTTAACCTTGGGTCCTGGTTGGTTAGTATCACAAATCTTATATAAATGTCTATTTGATTTCTTAATCCACATCTGAACAATATTAACAGAAGTATTAGCAGATTTATATCTAGTAGACGATTTATAAGATGAGTTAGAGGAGTGGCCCTTGATACCACATAATCTAGATTCAGATGTAGGATGGCCAGCTTTGCCACAATCTCGACATTTCTCATAAGGCATCTTATATTTCATAGGAGCTCGCTTATAACCGCCTTGAAATGCACGTTTCTTGATTGACTCACATCCTAACCCTCCTTTATCAAGAGAAGATTTTTGTTCACCAAGAAGAGCATTCAAGGTTCCTTCTCCATGAAAACATTTAGCTAAATCCTTTTCAAGCTGTTCGACTTTCTGCTTTAATTCAGGAACAAGGGGATCAGGAGCACTGTCTTCTTTAACGGTTTCTGAATCAACAGATATTGACTCTTTCTTCAAGGCTTCAAGGCATACATCCTTCATCTCAATCTCATTTTTGAGATATTGATTTTCTTCAGTAAGTTTTGAAACCTTTTCAAGCAATGATTTGTTCTCAGCAACTAGGGCTTCTTCCTTCATGGGATCATCCATTTCACTAAGAACTTCACTTAAAGCTTGCTTTAAATAAGCATTCTTTTCTTTCAACTTCTTAACCTGGACCTGCAAATTTAAAATAGACGAAGATATATTTGAATTATACTTAATATTCTGTACCTCATCATTATCACTGGAGTTGTCCTCTAGTCCAGCAAAGCAAAGTTGAGCAACTTCATCGTCTGAATCGATCTCCACATCAGATTCATCATCACTCCAGGTAATTAATGCCTTCTTTTTGTTTTTCAGCTTGTAACAGTCCTTTTTGAAGTGCCCTTTCTTTCCACACTCAAAACAAGTATCCTTGCTTTGATTCACTTTAACTTCCTTGCTCGGATTAGATTTGAAGTCCTTCTTCGGAAACTGTGACTTCATAGGTCGTTTGGAAACATTCCGTTTGGCAAGAAATTTATGAAACTTCTTTGTTAGAAGAGCAATATCTTCATCAGAATCGTCAGGAGACTCGTCTGCATCTGCATTAAGTGCAAGAGTTTTCTTACGAGGAGCTTCATCTTCTTCATCATATCTACGTAGCTGATTTTTGAATTCCTCCAATTCACTGAACAGTGTTAGAGTATCCATAGTCGAAAGCAGTGTTGAATCCTGCAGAATGGTAACCTTTGGAGCAAACTTCTTTGGCATTGCTCTGAGGATTTTCCTATTTATCTCAGATTGAGGAATGATCCGTTCCAGAAGTGAGATGGAGTTCATCAATGTCAGAAACCTCCCTTGAGCATCTCGCACGCTTTCATCTCTTTCCAACCTGAAACCTTCATAGTCACTCATTAGCATACTTAATTTTACTTCACGTACCTTAGACGTGCCTTCGTGGCTGACTTTGATCGTGTCCCAAATCTGCTTGGCAGTAGTACATGCTGAAACTTTTCTTAATTCTGTAGCTACCATGCCATTGAGAAGTGAGTTCATAGCTTTAGCATTGGAATTCATTGCGTTCACTTCTTCGGGAGAGAGATCCTTGAGAGATTTTGGCTTCCCTTCTTTCATAGGAATTGTGAAACCATTTTCTACAGCATCCCATTCAAATGCATCACGCTGGAGAAAGATTTTCATTCGAAACTTCCAGTCATTGTAGTTTTCAGCACCATGAAGCAGTGGTGAATAATTGTTTGAATACCTATCTGGTTGAGCCATGGATCGCTAGCAAAATAAACACTAAAAAGAGAATTAAATGCAACTGCTCTGATACCAAATGAAATTCGATGGCTCGATAGATAAAATAATATTCTAACTGTCAAGGCAAATGGGACAGTCTCTTATGCAAATGGGACAGTCCCTTTACAAATGAGACAGGGTATGAGACAGTCTCAATTACACTGCAGAAAATAAATAACAGAAATAAAATGCAGAATGCTGAAAACTGAAAAGTAAAAACACCAGAAGTTTTCACTTGGTTCGGCCCCTACACCTAGTCTATGGCCTACATCCAAGTCCCCATGCCAACTAGCATAGAGAATGTATTATATCAACTTTAATAAAAGAACTTACAATCTTTTCCTTGATTACAAATATAGCATCTGAAAGAAACCCTTTCCCAAGCTACCTTGCTACCTAGCCCACTGCTATTCCTTAGCCTTCTAGCTACCTTGCTATACTTTGAAATCAAGCTTGCCACAACCCGGCACAAAGTTGATATGAATACACTATTTAGTTACAAGAATAAACAAATTGATTACAACTCAAACTAGGTTTCTTGTTTTTCTGGATATGAATATCTCGGGTATGAAACAAGAAAATAATTTCAGATGATGAAGGATTCTCGTGAAAGTGTTAGCTACAAATCTGAAATGAAGAGTTGTATTTATAAGTAAAGTTCTAACAGATTTATTTTCAAACACAAGATAAGATTGGAAGATAAGTTTGTTTGAAAATATTTGAATGAAACTATTAAACTGATCTGTTAGTACGTTTGAAAAAGAGATAAATCAAGTAAAGAGATAAGGCTTGAAAGATTTAAACTTGATTTATAAGATAAGGTGGTGAGTTTGTTTGAGATAAGGTTTATCCAGATAAACAAGATTAACACAAAACCCTAACAAACCTAATCCTGAGAAATAGCCTCCTGGAAAATCTGAACAAACTGCAAAGCTTGAATCTCAGTTACTTGCATTCTGTTTATCTTCTGTTTATCTGCAATCATCATAAACCTGAGCATCTAACATATTTAACAACTTCATCTTCATGATTTGCAGGAACTCAAACTGCCGGTTACATTGATGAAGGTTTCCTCGTCGCAAGGGATTGTAAGGCACCCCATTGAATGATCATAGCCAAACTCTTCTTCCGCTCGCCTTAACAAATTCTGGAATGCATGATGTCTCAGATATGATATTGGAACTACGAATTTTTTCCTTTCATATTCTCCCACATAAACAGCAAAGTGGCCTTTTGGTACATTTCTACTCTTAAATCCTGGAAAGTCGATTCCCATACTGTCTTCGTTTGATATATGAATAAACGGATGCTAGGTACTTACCAGAAACAATGTAATGTAGGGATTTTGTTCTAAGAGATAATTAAGTCTTTGTAGAGGTGTCTTTGTGTATATATAATGGGGTGCATACACCCTCATCAGGCCTAGTTAAGGTAAAGATACAACAAAATAGTCGTTAAAAACAGATCGAACGATGGATTCAAGGGAAATTATATTCCTCGGGCTACTGGTGTCTCATTGCCACTTACGAACAGAAGTACCAAAGACATAACACCTAGTTTGAAACTAAGAATTAACTACTTTTATCATCAAGTGCCAGAAGATGACACAATAACAGATGTCGTATTTTGTGCAGAGAGATATTTAAAACTAATGCAGAAGGGTGTGATCTGTTGCAAATCTTTTGTACGTTTTTATTTTGTTATATGTGATTATTTTACAATTCCAAAGCTAGATTTAATGTTTAATATTGTGAAAGGAACTTTCAATTACTTAGTACAAAACCTAGTTAATCTTGGTTACTAAACAGCTTTTTTTTATTGTAGAGACTATATAGACACCATATAGATAGATCCTATCTGAAACCAGAACTTGAAATTTGGAAGTACGTTGTATGGTACTCCATTCAAATCGGCTGGACTTGGAACTAGTTTGGAACTAAGAATTAACTGCTTTTATCGTCAAGCACCAGAAGATGACACAAATTTTGGGCAGACAGATATTTAAAACTTATGCAAAAGGTGTGATCTGTTGCAAAGCTTTCTTACTGTTTGTTTTTTGTTATATGTGATTGTTTTACAATGCCCATGCTAGATTTAATGTTCAATATTGTGAAAAACCTTAGCTAATCTTGGTTATACTAAACTGCTTTCTTAACTTATGACGAAATATTCAAATCGTCGCAATTTCAAATGTTTTTCATTTTCGTTTAAACTTATAGTACATAATTTTATTAATAAAATACTAAACTTGCGACAGGTTTGGGTTTTGTCATAAATAATTACGACGTTTTACTTTTTTCCGTCGTTAGTAGGGCGCACGCTTTTTTCCGTCGCAAGTTTTCCGTCGCAAATGGCCATATTTCTTGTAATGATTATAATATATGTAGTACGTTGTACGCGCAAAACTTTTCCATCATAAGTTTTCGTCGTAAACTTACACTAAACGTCGTCGTTTCATATAATTTAAATAATTTAACATTTTTTGTAATTTAATTTAAAGTAAAAATATATAATAATATAAGCAACTTACGACGGAACTTTTAGATCGTTGCAAGTTTGAATAACATTTTATAGTTTTTCTTTTTCTCTAATTGTTTGATGCAAAATTTTATTAGTAAAAATATCAATCTTGTACAGTTTTCGATTACCATGTGTTTTGTCAATGGTGGGAGGTTTTTGGTGAGATCTCGTTCCGCTACTCAAACTTATCCATGATCGTTTGGTGAGATCTTGTTCAGCTACTCACGCTTATCCATGATCGTTTGGACCTCATTTATTAATACTTACCTTATAATGATTACGAGAAAAGGAATAATTCAATTAGGCACATTCTGTTGGAAAATGTGGGTAGAGGCGGCATTGTCAAGGAAAGTTATAAATGATTGAAAACCAGATTTCTTCACTAAATTACTAAGCTTTTACATTGTATTATCTTGAAGATTTAGAGGAATTTAAAGTGCAAGTCACACTGATGAATGTTTCCACATTGCACGGGATCGTTAGACATCCCATAGGATGATCATAGGCAAACTCTTCTTGGGCCCGCCTGAACAACTTTTGGAATGAACGATGCTTTGAATATGACAATGGAACTATGAATCTCTTTTTCTCGGTTTCTCCAACATAAACAGCAAAGTGGCCTTTCGGTACATTTCTTCTTTTGAATTCAGGAAAGCGGATTGCCATGACAAAAGTGTACGTCTCTTTGATTAACAGATATGTAGAGAAAATGTAAAGCTGCAATTACTTGCCAGTTATCAGAAACTATTTGCAATCTGATAGATGGAGTAAGCAAGAGATGAGCCTTGACGAGGGTGCCTGAGCGTGTGCGTTATATAGTTGTGAATGTAAGGCCGAAAGAGGTGAAGATAAAAACAAAACGATGAATCCAAAGGAAATTCATATCCTATGTGCTGTTTAATAACAAACACAAGTACGAAGGACATGTACATTCTGTGTACTGTGGAGTGCAGGAAGATGCCTGTTAGAATAATATAAGATCCTGTCAAGGAACCGGTTACTCTAAAACAAACTCAAGGTGTTAGAGAATGGCCCTCTCACTCGAAAACCCATTTATGGATCAAAGAGTGGATCACGGACGCCCATCTTTGGGGCATAAATTTGTTTTTCGTATCCCTCATAAATTATGAGAAATGTTGGGGGTGGCAGGGATCGAACCTCAGTAAGGTGTTAGAGAATGACCCTGGATCTTATATTATTCTAACAATGCCAAGCGTACATAAAAACTGATGGTTCGGAACCTAGAATCTCCCGATCACTATACGGCCTTTTTTGTTGTTTATCAACAAGGTTTAGTTAAGTGTTTCAGGAACATGAACTTTCAGTTTTAACTTTATACGGTTACAGAAACCAGCCACGCACAGTTATTATAACCATTTTAATGAACTGTTATGCTTATTAGTTAATTCTAATGAATGTTATACAATGCCAGTAACATTGGGTTCACCGTCTTGTTTTGACTCATCCACTGCATATATGGCAGTGATCGAATCAGCGTGGACCGATTTTTAGACTGCATCTTCTAATTAAACTACACTCAGACTAATATTCAAGCTTACCTAGCTGGTAGCTATCTTATTATGTTAACCCTTGTTGTTTCTGTTGGAAAGGACAAATAAAATAGATTAATTTTTACTTGATTTGTCATACTTAAAACTCCATCCTGTTAATTAACTATGATCCTCTCTTTCCCACCATTAAATATCAACAAGCTTCAAAGAGAATCTGAAAGCTTAAAAAGAACAAAAGTAGAAATTTTGTTAGCCTAACCTTTTGCAATCTGCAGGCATCAAAAAGAAATATGTATAACTTCCTAGCAAGTATATTTGTCGAAAACCTATATAATTAAGTCCTTGTATTAAGAGATTCCGTATATACAGCTAAAAGTATAATTAAAGAGGAGCAACATTCCATTCGTTTCAGATATTTTTTCGCGTCTCAAGAATATTATGTTAGAAAATTTTTAATGCAATATTTGATATTTTACTTTAATATGGACTGGGTACTTCGCACGAGTATAATCTAAGGCGTGCTTAGCACGGGTTACCATAGACCATTATAACAACTTCACTTCACAATTATGGTTTGATGAAAACTTGACAGAGCCTCAAACAGATGTACATTGAAGGTTTAGCGAATTTTCATTAACATGATTAATTTTACACTGAAGAAAATTGATTTAAAGACTAAATCTAAGTTTTTACACTATACTTTATAGCTTCATGATTTGTAGGAATTAAAACTGCAGGTCACATTGATGAAAGTTTCCTCATTGCATGGGATTGTAAGGCATCCCATTGGATGATCATAACCAAACTCTTCTTCTGCTCGCCTTAACAATTTCTGGAACGCATGATGCCTCAGATATGATATTGGAACTACAAATTTCTTCCTTTCATTTTCTCCCACGTAAACAGCAAAGTGGCCTTTTGGTACATTTCTACTTTTAAACCCTGGAAGGCGGATTGCCATGATATATGTATCTTACTTAGGTACACACTTTCCAGGAACTACTCTGCAATATGATGTAGGGATTAACTTAAAAATGAGTAAATGAGTTACTGGAGGTGTATCTGTTTGTGTGTGCAAAATATATATAGTTGAGTGGTCATCAAGTCTAGACAATTAATCTGAAGGGAATGCAAATGAGTATTTACAAAAAAGAACGATGGATCCAAGGAAATTGACATTCCCTGCGCTGCTCTTATCTCATTGCAATTTACAAAGGAGGGATATATACTGGTATGTGTGCAACCAATTTCATCGTGTTTGAAGCTAAAATTAACTAATTCTATCGTCCAGTGCCTGAAGATGACAGATAAAATGTCTTATCTTCGACAGAAAGTACAAGGCTACCTAAAGGTAATCAAAGGATGTGACCTATTCTGTCTTAACGACGTACTTTGTTTACAAAACAAAAGTTAAAATTGCATCTGGATGATCATCGTAAAAACGAACTGTTAATTAGTCATATGCATTGTTATTGTAGAATGCCAAAGTTGAAGTTGCAATACTTGATACTGTGAAAGGAACTGTTAACCGATTAGAATCTGTTATATCTAGGTTTCTATGTTAACTACTGTCTTTATACTACATTACAACTTGTATCGTTATAAACTTAATTATAACAAAGACCAACTAAACATGTATTCTTAATTAAAATTTATTCATATATTAGGTTAAAACATTTCAGTTCAAGTAATCATATTCATAAGTGTTAAGGTAGTTATTTAGTTATTCACATATGTTCATCTGCAAATTTGATTTCCTCATAAAAATCATATGTGACTTCCTTATATGTCTTTTTAGCCTCAAATTCTGAAATACTTGCAATGTTCAATTAGTACCAACCTTGAGCATATTCTATATTATATGTCTGAAACATGTTCCTGATCAGTAATTGCAACTTTCTGGTTTTATTTACAACTTAAACTTTCATTCGAGACTAATTGCTTACAATTCTCCATGCTATCTCCTTGATGCTGAGTTGCAAAACAGAGCCATGTGCACTCCATGTAATATTGTCTATTAACCCCACTAGTAAGGTACCTGTACCACTCATGTTCTTATCGAAATATGATCCACTTACAAATTCTTCGAAGATCTTCCTTCACTGCCAGGCACACAGGTTCTACAATGTCAGATGTACCAAAGGGCTATTTTGCAGTCTATGTTGGAGAACAAGAAAAGAAGCGATTCGTTATCCCATTACCATTCTTAAATAAATCTTCTTTTGAGAACTTGTTGAGTCAAGCAGAGGAAGAATATGGTTTTCATCATCCAAATGGTGGACTTACAATACCATGCAGAGAGGATATTTTTCTTGATCTCACTTCTCGCTTAGGGGGATTATGAGTCAGGCCTTTTCTAGTTTCTACTGACTCCAACATGTACAGAATTGATCATCACACATTTTTGTAGACATTTTTCAATTGCCTTTTTGTCCTGAACTATTAACTAGGGTTTCCCTGTAAGAAAATCTTTGTTGAAATCGATTATAATTATCTGGACTTTTTTTGTTGAACATTTCTGAAACTCAACTGGATTGTACTAATAATGTAGAAGGATCTTCTAGTCGGTAGCTGCAATTTTTGTTAATTATCTTATGCTTCTCCTCTTGCACACCATTAAAAAATTGACAAACTTTCAAGAGAATCTTAATGTGTAAAATAATTTGAATTTTACTAGCCCTTGCAATCTGCAATTGTCACAAATAAATCTGTATAACGCAGAAAGATCATCTGTCGGAAACCTATATATACATTATTTTTTTCTAGGATTCAACTGAAACCTGTATAGTTAACTCCTTGTATTAAGAGATTCAGTAATACAGCTCAAAGTATAATTAAAGAGGAGTAACATTCCATTCGTTTCGATTATTGTACTTGTACTTGTTTCATTTGAGACTAATGGCTTATAAATCCCAATGATGAAAACTTGACAGAGCCTCAAACTGATGTACTTTGAAGTTTTAGCATATTTTGATAAAATTGACTAAACAGCTATATGTTCACAAAACTTACTATGATTAATTTTACACGGAAGAAAAATGATTTTAAAGACTAAATCTAAGTGTTTACACTATGGTTTATAGCTTTATGATTTGTACGAACTCAAACTGCAGGTCACATTGATGAAAGTTTCCTCGTTGCAAGGGATTGTTAGGCACCCCATAGGATGATCATAGCCAAACTCTTCTTCTGCTCGACTTAACAGTTTCTGGAATGCATGATGCCTCAAATATGATAATGGAACTATGAATTTCTTCCTTTCGTTTTCCCCCACGTAAACAGCAAAGTGGCCTTTTGGTACATTTCTACTTTTAAACCCTGGAAGGCGGATTGCCATGATATATGTGTCTTACTTAGGTATGGTATGTAAATAAACAGAAGCGAAGTACACACTTGCCAGGAACTACTCTGCAATATGATGTAGGGATCAAGTTAGAAATCACAATATGAGTGGAGGGGCATTTGTTTGTGTTTGTGAATATTTATAGTCGAATGGTCATCAATTCTACACAATTAATGTAAAAGAAATGCAAATGAGTACTTAAAAACAGAATGATGGATCCAAGGAAATTGACATTCTCCATGCTGCTTGACAAAATTACAAAGGAGGATATGTACGGGTATATGTGTGCAAACAATGTCATCGTGTTTGAAGCTAATACTAACTAATTCTATCGTCCAGTGCCTGAAGATGACATAGAAACAAATGACTTATCTTCGACAGAAAGTACAAGGGTACCTAAAAAAAAAGTTAAAATTGCATCTTGATGATCATCGTAAAAACTAACTGTTAATTAGTTATATACATAGTTATCGTAGAATGTCAGAGTCGAGGTTGCAATACTTGATACTGTGAAGGGATCTGTTAACCGGTTAGAATCTGTTATCTAGGTTTCTCTGTTAAGTAGTGTCTTTTTACTACATTACAACTTGTATCGTTATTAACTTAACTATAACAAAGACTAACCAAACATGTATTCTTCACCTATGGAATCAGCATAACAGGAGAGTTCCAGGATCATTGTGTTTGTAATAGACAAACATTCCAATTGTAATAGACAAACATTCCAATTGTACTTCAAGGGTCTTTTCTTAAAATTCACAGTTGGCGTATAACTAATTCCATTGTACTACCACAAACGGATCATTCTGAGGATCAATCAAAATACTATAGCAGTACTTTAATTAGTTAAATTTGCAAGTTAATCATAGTACTTCACTCTTAAATGTACTAACAAAAATATTTGTATCTTCTCAAATCAAACGCCTCTTGAATCATGACATTGCTGGTCATGCGTGATCCAGTCATCTCAGTTTACAGTTGCCCAGTTCTTTGTTTATTTAACATTTTTCAGTTCAAATTATCATATTCATAAGTTTTGAGGTATTTTTTTAATTGTTCATATATGATCATCTGCAAATTTGATTTCATTTTATAAAATCAACCTTGAGCGCCTTATAGTATATTTTATACTTCATATTTGAGAAATACTTGTAATGTTATCCACAGGCACACAGGTTGGAATGTGACCTATATGTCTATGTTATCCACATCGTTAATTTACATAACAGAAGTTATAAAAACATCGTGATAATCACCCTAAAAAGGAACTGGTAATTAGTTATATACATAGTTGTTTAAAATGCCAAAGTTGAAGTTTAAAATGCCAAAGGAACTAGATTACAACTTGTACCGTTATAAACCAACCATGTATTCGTCACCTATAGAATGAGCATCTTAGGAGAGCCCCAGTCTTCCACTTCGGAATAGACAAATATTCAAATTGCAGTGTGTTGGCAGGCGCAAAAATAATCAGCCTATGCAGCTATGCTAGATTCCAATACCATGTACTTTAACGGTTTGCTTTAAAATGCATAGTATACATAACTGGCGTTTAACTTATTCCATTGTACTTCAAATAGCCGATTTTTTTGATGATCGATCAAAGAACTGTAGCAGTGCTTAAATTAGTTGTTTTTGCTTCGCAAAGATTTTTTCTTATACTATTTTTTCCCTCAAAGTTAGGGTTGACTGTACTTTCATTTCTGTAAGAAATATTTCAATGAAATATTCTGCAGTTTCATGACATTATATTTTGTCCCTGTTTGCAGTCTTAAACAACTAACTTTTCTAGACATGTTAAACCTTGAATTTAAATTTTGATGCAGTTAATAAATTTTACTATTGCCTCTTATTAAATCTGTATGCCTCTTATTAACCAAGCTAAACAAATTCTTCGAAGATCTTCCTTCACTGGCAGGCACACAGGTTCTACAATTGCAGATGTACCAAAGGGTTATTTTACATGGTCCAGTCTTACAAATTTTCTAACCAATCTAGAACATGCCCGTGCTTTGCACGGGCTATAGAGCTAGTATTGATGGTCAACCTGATGTCAAGAGAAGTCCTAACATGGTCCAGTCTTCCAAATTTTCTAACAGGTTTCCTGAAGATGTTAAGTTATATATTAGATGTTACTGAGCTCTATCAGCTCAATATATTGAATATGAGCTGTATTTATCTTTTTGTAGATCGTTTTTGTACGCTGTCCCTCCCTCTCCCTTGGTTTTTTCTCTTTGCAGATAGCAGCCACAAGAGTATCTCACATCTGTCGTCCAAGACAACTTGCTTTCACTGATCGTATGCGGTAAGAAAGGTGGAGTACCAAGAGACTTGCATCTGATATAAAAACTTTGGAACTTATTCCACCTGAATAAGTTCCAAAGTTTTTATCTAGCAGCATATATATCCTCAGGTGGAACTGGGATATCTGAGTAGTCATACAAGTTTAATGTAGTTGAGGCCGTTCCCACAGTCCTTGCATGTGAGAATCTTGAAGAGAAGATTCTATATGACGATAGTGCAGCTGATGTGGAGAAGGAAGTCACGCATCTCTGCATCTGCTTTCACTGTTACATAAAGGAACAAACCTTAAACATTTGACCCCGTCCTATAGATTCTCATTCTGCACACATGACTTCCCAGATGAAATTTAGAGCTCCAGAGGTTATCAACCATGATGGCCTTTATGCAGGAAACAAACCTGTTGGAACTTTTATTGGACTTGTGTGAGTCAAGAATGAACAAACTCAAGAACTAAACTCTGCAATGTTGCTTTGTTCTGTCAAACAGAACTAAACTCAACCATGTTCTTGGTTTTGTAAGAACGCCTTACGATTCTTAGGCGCTGATATCATAGTGAAGAGTGCCTTGGCTGCCAGTTTACGAACCTCATTTGATTCTGCATCAAGAAACTTGACAATTTCTGACATAAATCCTCTCTCACCCATCGCCTCTTTAGCCACCTCGGACATTTCACATAGCCAAATCGTTGCCTTTAATGCCAAATCTTGAACATGAAACACCTTGTGTTCAATTAAATCCAACAGATGATCCATAAACCCATAACCTAGTATGATATTCAAGGTGCTAGTTGATTCCAGACATAGTGTCATTATTGCTTCTGAGGCCGTTTGCCATACCTTCCACGATACGAATGATTCAGAATTCAAAACATCAACTAAAACAAGAGTTCCGCCTTCTTTGATAATCAAATCCCGGTTTGCATCATCCGTAGACACCATAATTTGAAGACAATCAATGGAACTTAATAGCACAATCTCGTCTTTAGACTTGGCCAACGCAATAAAAACCTTAAGTGCACCTTGTTCAACCATGAATTCGTTTATCTCACGATCCCAACTAAGATTTTTCAGCACTTCACAAGCCAAAACAACCAACTCACTTCCACAAACATCAATATTTTTACATATCTCCAACAAAACAGTCAGCCCATCATTCGCCAAAATAGACCATGCAAAACTCGATTTTTCACTAACATTCATCAAACACCTTGCTGCAAATTCTTTCCCAACTCTACTCCCAAACTCCAAAATACTAATTAAAAGCGGAATCATCCCTGTACTAGCCAACACTCTCCTATAATCATCATACCTAGAAATCTCAAACACCGCTTTCGCGGACTCCTCTTGAATATCAATTACTTCAGAATCAAGAAAACTAACCAAAACCGAAACAACTCCATTAGTCTCCACACAAATATCCACAAACTCTTCATCTTCTTGAACCACTTTATTAAAATCAATTAAAGCCTCTCTTTTCATATAAGCATCACCAATTTTGAGTCTTGACAATAAATCTTTCACATAAACAATCTTATCATCTTTACAAGCTAAAACTCCCGGCTTTTCGATAAAAATACACAAACCAACTGTATATATATATCAGATAAGTACTCAATATGTGTATCCAAAATACAAACAAGTTTAGAAAGATCACTTTGCATGAAAAGCCTCCCATTATATGTTGACTCCATGCATCTTTTCCCAAGTTGATCACTTTCAGAAACAGTTCTTATAATTGCCTGAATAACTTCGCCAGAAAGTAACATGTGCTCACCTCCGGGACCACGTTTTTCAATGGCTGTAAGACCAGAGAGAAGCTCGTGGATCCTGGTTCTTATCATGCACCATTTAACAGTAAAGACATTAGTGGTATGAGATAAAGTTATTAATGCAGTTATCTTGTCAATGGCTTGTCGGAGTCTTGATTTTCCGGCAGATTGTGATGATAATTCCGTTGAATTTTGGTCACTCATTGTAGTGTTTAGTATTGGAATTTACCGGGATGAGTGAATTTATAAATACGTTCTAAGTTACATGTCTGACATGTACTCACAAAGTCATGCTAATTTTTAAAGAAAATAGTTAGGTTATTTCTCTTGATATTCGTTCTTATCTAAATTGACAACAACCTTAAATAAGTGAATCAGCATATTATTATTGGAAATTTTAAGATATAAAACAAGATTTTCATATGTTTCCGTTTATACTCATCATGTACCGGACTGTGTATAGTAGTCTGTACTCTATAGTAGCAGCTGCTACTTCATAGGAGTACTCCCTCTGGCCCTCTAGATTGTATGGACAGGACTCGACACGTATTTTAACGTTTCTTTAAAGTATAGTTTCATAAAGTAGCAGCTGCTACTTCGTAGGAGTAGTATTTTTCAACTAATCACATGCAAGCCCAAAACAAAAATTATTGGAAGTTGTGTGGTGTTCTGTAATTAGGTTGACAATAGGTTCTGACCTTTTACAAGAAGAGGTCTTGCATTGTCCTGCTTACGAAGTAAGCTGCAAATAAACAGAGGGGTTCGTGAACAAAGCTCGGAATCGACTCGTTTAAATAAACTCAGCTAGGCCCGCACACGAACATAAAAACAAGCTCGGATAATTAAATGAGCCGAGCCGAGTTTTTTGTATGTTCGGCTCGGACTTGGCTCGTTTAGCTCGGACTCGGCTTGCACCACTCATGTTCTTGTCGAATTGTAATCCACTTACAAAGTGCATCTATATATACACTTGCAATTCATCTGATACTCATCAAAACTACAAAGCTCAACTATCTGAGATTTCTCCAATTATAAAGTCCTCAAGAGATCATTACTTCAAATTCATTCTTCAGATCTATGGCTATCCGTATGCCTCTTATTAACCAAGCTAAACAAATTCTACGAAGATTTTCCTTAACTGCCAGGCACACAAGTTCTACAATGTCAGATGTACCAAAGGGTTATTTTGCAGTCTATTTTGGAGAACAAGAAAAGAAGCGATTCGTGATCCCATTATCATTCTTAAATAAATCTTCTTTTCAGAACTTGTTGAGTCAAGCAGAGGAAGAATATGGCTTTCATCATCCAAATGGTGGACTTACAATACCATGCAGAGAGGATATTTTTCTTGATCTCACTTCTCGCCTAGGGGGATTATGAGTCAGGCCTTTTCTAGTTTCTACTGACTCCAACATGTACAGAATTGATCATCACACATTTTTGTTGACATTTTTTCCAGTTGAAACATTCAGCAAAATCTATAAGAAATTCATTAGTGATATAGAGTAGAGGTAACAAAGAACTAGGGGTGGCTGTATTTTTAAATAAATGTTAGGTCCAATTTGATACTTTAGCATTCATCCTTTTATCCGTATAGAAGTCAATGGTAGGATTTTTAAAGAACTTATTTTTTTTTTGCGAAAATTACCAAAATTATCTCCAACCTCTCAATTTCATTTCATTTTAACTAGATTGTGTCAGATAATTGAGGATCAGATAGAATTTCATGTCTGGCATCATCTTTTCATTCATACCTTAATTTTTATGTTTGGGCTTCATTTTTTAATACATGCCTTTAAAGACTAGTAGAGCAATATGCAAATCTGGAAATGAGAATCAACCACAAATGTCTCATTCAATCATGCCTTCAATCCATACAGCTTCCTTTACATATAGCAAGCAACAAACTAGCTAGGAATAGAGAAAGACAACCATGTCCTTATACTATCAGAGTACTTAAGCTAACAAGAAGGATAAAAGAGACAATTATGAGAATGTGGTCCTAGAGGTGGTTGTTGAGAGAATAGTGATGTGGCATGCAAAGTGGCATAGCAGCAACGTACATAATCTGCATTACTCCCCTTCAGGCTGAGCTGGAGACGCAGGGGAAGCTAAGCTCCAAGCTTGTCCAGAAGGTGATAGTGTTGTTTCACTGAGAGTGGCTTTATTAGTATGTCTGCAAGTTGAGACCCAGAAGGCATATGAGAAGTTTTAATATCGCCAGCCTTTACTTTGTCGCGTATGAAGTGACAATCCACTTCAATCTGTTTGGTTCTAGTATGCATCACTGGGTTGTCTGCAATAGAGAGTGCTGCCATGTTATCACAATGCAGAACTGCATGTGGCAAGGAGGAGAGGCCCATGTCTTTCAGGAGAGTAGATAACCCCGTTATTTCACATGCTATAAGTGCCATGGAGCGATACTGAACGAGCTACAACTTATTGTTTCTTTGTTTGCCAACTCACAGGAGAGTCACCCAGAAGCAAACAAAAACCAGATGTTGATCGACGAGTTACCGGACAATTCACCCAATCACTGTCTGAAAGTAATTTCATTGCTTCCTGAAGATGGTTGGCTCAAGATGTGCACAGCAAACACAATATCTGGACGTGTCACTGTCAAGTATATAAGTTTTCCAACGAGTCTTTGATAAGGATGAGGATCTGTGAGTGGCGTGCCACTTGTCGGAGTTAATTTCAGATGAGAGTCCATTGGAAATTTGAGGGATGATGCATTTGCCATGTCGAATTCATGTAGCAAATCCAATGTGTACTTCTTATGTGAAACGAAGAAGCCAGCTGACGAGCAAGCAATTTCAAGGTCCAGAAAATAGCTCACTGCACCCAGATCTTTCATATGAAACTGCTTAGCCAACATTGCTTTCAGGTTCTCGATCTCCGTATTAGTGTTGCCAGATGTAAGAAGGTCATCAACGTAAACAAGAACCAATGTAATTTTCTCACCCGAGGTTTTGTAAACAAGCTGTAGTCAGTTTTTGATTGCTCATAGCCAAGTTTCAGCAATGTTTCAGACAGTTTACTGAACCATTGGCGTGGTGCATGTTTGAGCCCGTACAATGATTTTAAAAGCTGACAAACTCATTCGCCAGTTGACCAATTTGCAACATGGACAGACTCAGCAGTAATTCGCGATCCCATGCCACTGTACCCTTGGGAAAATTTCATATAGATAATTTCATCAAGATCTCTGTTCAGGAATGTGTTAGACATGTCCATTTACAATATTGCCCAGCCTTGTATTACAGCCACAACTAAGAGAGCACGAACTGTTGTTAATTTCACGACTGGAGCCACAACTAAGAGAGCACGAGCCTTGATTTGTACCTTTCAATCGTTCCATCAGGATTGTACTTTGTTTTGAAGAGCCACTTGCATCCAATGGCTTTCTTGCCTGGGGGAAGTTTAGTAATTTTCCTAGTGTTGTTCTCTTCCAAGTCTGTTAACTAACTATTCATGGCTTCTCTCCAATTCTCGCTTTGCACAGCTTGTTTAAAGCTGGTAGGATCATTGTTAATTGTCAAGTTTGCTGAGAAACACTGGAAATGATTATTTATCACCATGTCAACAGCGCTTACAGCATTTGCATATGTGTACACACTGTTCACATAATCTCCCAACCAAGCAGGCTTATGAGTGACTCGAGAGGATCTCCTATTCAGGCGGTGATGTGTATGAATCATTGTTTTTTGTCTCATCAGTTGGCTGCACATCCTCAAACACTATGTCATAATGGCATTAGGCACTAGGCTGAGGCATCTTCACAGGCGTAGGTTGTATATAAGAATCTGAACTTGCACTATTGAGAGGAAAAATCGACTCATGAAATATCACGTCACGAGAGACAAATGTCTTCTTGGTTGTCAAATCCAACAGAGTATAGCCTTTTTGATTAAACGGGTATCCAACAAAGACACACGGGACTCCTATTGGGCCGAATTTATCACCATTTTGGGATGGGTTCGCAGCAAAGTCAAGGCACCCATAGGCTTTTACACGATCATAATCCGGTGGATCATCAAACAAGGTCTCGTATGGTGTTTTATTCACCAAAACTGGTGTTGGAAGTCGATTAATCAAATAAACAGCAGCAAGGACACACTCACCCCCAGTGTTCCAATGGCAGACCAGCTTGAAAATGAAGGCATCTAACAACTTCAAGCACATATCTATGACGTCGTTCCACACGAGCATTTTGTGACACATGAGGTTTGGTGTATTATTCCACATAGAACTGTCGACAGTTGACATCACCAAACTTTGCTGCATTATCAGACTGTATGGTTTGTACATTCCGATTTCTGATATAGGAGATATACCCAAATAACTTTAGAGTAATCATCAACTATGGTGAGATATTTTCCTCTTGTAGCCACTCTATAAGGCCCCCATGTGTCAACATGTATCAGTTAAAACTTATCAGAAGCATGTGAATTACTCAAGTCAAATGAGAGTTTAGCAAACTTAGACATTGGACAAGTGACACATATTTTATCAACTGGCAAGGGATGGTGTCTAAGAAAAGGTATATACCTCAATTTGGTGATGGAAGCATGTCCCAATTGTGTGTGCCATAATGCATAGTCTGATATTGGCTGCTTCGAGACAGAGTTAGCAGTGATCACAACAAGCTCATTCTTGAGATAATACAATCCATTTCGAAGTGCACCATTTACCCGTGTTCGCTTTGTTGCTGCATCAATAATGGTGCATCCTTCTGGGTGAAAATGGACCACACAGTTGTTGTCCTCAGACAGCCTGTGAATATACATTAAATTATATTAAAACTGAGGCACATAAAGAACCTTTTTCAAGACAAGACCACTTTTCGGTATTAAGTTGCCAATATGAGTAATCTTTGCACTAGCCCCTGTTGGCAACTTAATAATTACATCAGAAGGAGCTGCTCGAACATTGCTCAGTATATCAATGCTAAAGGTCATGTGGTCGCTTGCACCAGAGTCAACAATCCAGGTTGTGTTATCATTCGTAGACATATGACAAGACACCATTCCAGAGAAACAGCTTTCGAGGTCATCATCAGTAATTGACAAGGAAGCACTCTTCGATGCAGCTGTCTGAGGTAACATTTTCAAAAGTTGCTGCAGTTGTTGAGTTGTCAAGGTCACATCAGGAGAAGCGCTCTCTTGTACAGCATGGTTAGCACGCATAGGCTGCATAGGAGTAGTAACAATAGACTGAGGTTTTGAGGTGAGGGGTTTATACTTTCGATGCCAACGTGGGTAGCCTATCACAGTCCAACACTTATCCCCAATGTGATTCTTTTGCCCACATGCCTGACAAGCTGGTCCTTTATATTCATTCTGAGATCTGCCATACATAGCAGCAGCATCTTGATTTGTTGAACCAAACAAGTCCCTTTGTGATTCTTCTTGTTGCAAAGTGGAAAATGCAACATCAACACTAGGGAGGTGATTTTGCATTAAGAGTTGAGAGCGAAGAGCAGCATACATATCATCAAGAATTCAAGAATTGAAAAAGACGTGACTCAACTTTTTATTTATCAATAGCAGAAATAAAGGCTGTAACATTTGCAGCAACAGTGGTAATCACTGGGAGTGCATTCATGGACTCAATCTCCTCTCAGAGGCTACTCAAGGTAGTGAAATAGTCATTGAGTTTCATATTGTTGTGTCTAAGTGCATACAGATCACGAGTGGGCTTATATTTTCAAGACCCATTACTTAACAAGAAGCGTTTTTCAAGCTGAGACCATACCTCAGATGCAGAGTTTATGAAGAGGATGGACTGTTTAATACCATCAGCAGCATTTTTGTGCAACCATGAAACAACAAGGTCATTACAGGTGTCCCATTGAGGCGCTTGAACAGCATCAGAAGCATCTCTGGGAATAAATCCAGTCAAGAACCCTAGCTTGCGTTTAGCAGAGAGTTGAATTTCAAACGATCGTTTTCAAAATCTATAGTCTAAAGTACATTGTAGCTTGGAGACACTTACAGAAAAAGCACCATCTGAGGGATGAATGAAGAGTGGGTTTTACATATCAGCAATAGTGAATTTAAAAACAAAACCAAATAAGCATATGTAACGGCTCTGATACCATAAAGACTAATAGAGCAATACACAAATCTGGAAATGAGAAACAACCACAAATGTCAAAATGATAAACATTCAATAATGTCTTCAATCCATACATCTTCCTTTACATATAGCAACCAACGAACTAGGAATAGAGAAAGACAAATATATCCTTATACTATCAGAGTACTTAAGCTAACAAGAAGGATAAAAGAGACAATTATGAAAATATGGTCCTAGAGGTGGTTGTTGAGAGAATAGTGATGTGGCATGCAAGGTGGCACAGCAGCAGCGTACATAATCTGCATTAGCCTTAAGTATGTATGATACCTACGGCTTATGAATTAGTGGAACATTCTTGTTCACAGATATTGTCATATGAGTTTGACTAGTGCAGCAGAGTTATGAATGGTTGAATACTAGATTTCTTCGGTAAACAGTGTGATAACTTTTATGTAATTTTTACATACAACAAACTCTTTTTCAAATTTCTAACATCTAAGCATTTAAAGTGTTTCACTATTTCGAGGAACCTAAATTGAAAGTCACACTAATGAAGGTTTCCACATTGTACGGGATTGTAAGACATCCCATAAGATGATCATAGTCAAACTCTTCTTCTGCCCGCCTTAACAACTTTTGGAATGAACGATGTTTTAAATATGATAATGGAACTATGAATCTCTTTCTTTCAGTTTTTCCGACATAAACACCAAAGTGGCCTTTTGGTACATTTCTACTTTTAAGTTCAGCAAAGTGAATTCCCATGATATATACGTATAGAAAATTAGAGCTACAATTACTCTCCAGAAAAAATTTGCAATCTGATAAAGTAATTAAATGAGTCGAGCCTAGTTATTTGTATGTTCGGCTCGGACATGACTCGTTTAGCTCGGACTCGGCTCGAACTCGGTAACTCGACTTGGGTCGGATAAAATTTTTATAAATAACAAATAATAAATATTTACTAATCACTTGTATAAATATTTTAAATTTTTTTAATTAAAATTTAATACTTATGTTAAAGTAAAATGATTAATTTAATTAAAATTTAATATATATTATAATAATAAATAAAATAATTAATTTAATACATATCACAAGCTTGATTATTTTAACAAATAATTTCTAATTAAAGTTAACCGTAAATTTCATCTCACACATTTATTAGAGGAGTCTATGATAAAATCGACCAAAATTACAATTTCAAAAAAATTAAAATAGTGAGTTGTTAAAATAAATTATAACATTCTAATATTTTTAAGAAAAAAATAAAATAGTTTTTAATAATTATATTTCTCGACCACTTAAAGGGGCTTGCTTTCTTTATTTTATTTTATATGTCTTTTCTAATTTGAACCAATTTAATTGAAATATCAGAAATTACTATATCTTTGACAATCGACATTAACAATTTAAAAGTAATGTACGATTTCAAAAGTTATGAATGTCTTAATAATTTAAAATAAAATTAATTTTGTTCTTAAAACTTGACTTGTGAAATATATTGATAAAATTATACACCAATGGATTAAGAATCAAGTCTAGGGTGTGAGTGTGGGTATATAATTGTAAGATGAAACTAGTATTTGTGAACTATACCTTAAGCTTGGTCGATTAAAAAATATATGCGAACTGTTAGTGGACAGCTCAACTCGGCTCGAGTTCGGTTCGGCTCGGTTGTTCGTGAGCAAACTCGTTTTCGGCTTGGCTTGGCTCGGCTCATTTATAAACGAGTCGATCGTGAACATTTTGTTTCAGCTCAGTTTTTAAACTCGGCTCGGCTTGTTTTAAAAAAAAATATGCTCGGCTCGGCTCCGCTCGGCTCGGACAGAACTCAGCTCGGTTCAGTTTGTTTGCAGCTTTAACCGACAACTTCCTTCGGGCCGGAGGAAATTATTGGGGAAATAACCTAATTGGTAGAGCAAAATGCATGTATATATCCTTAGTGAAAAAAGTAGTTTCTCGATGGAACAAGGTTCGAGGTTCGATTTTTCCTTGTTCGATGTTAAAGATTTCGAGATGATGGTGTTAAAAGTGATAGAAGAGCCAGAAAAGAAATTAAAAATAATTGGGGAAGTTGCTCAATTGGTAGAGCAAAATGCCTTTTATTATATCCTTGGTAATGGTGAAAATGTCGTTTCTTGGTGAAACAAGGTTCGAGGTTCGATTCCTCGCTTCTCCATTATATTTTTCCCATTTTTTAGTCCTGCTTTTTCGATGCAAAAGAGTTCGAGAGGATGGTGTTAAAAGTGATAGAAGAGCCAGAAAAGTAAGACCTTTCATATAGCCAAGTAGAAATAGAAACATCCAGCTATCATTGCAAAACTGCAAATACAGCCAAGTTGATTGCCAGTGTTAGAAATATGTAACAGACTTTGATGACCAACTAATAAGAAGCCCTACATATATAGTGTGCCTAAATGCCAATGTGTTATTATGTTGTTTCTTGGTGAATTTATTGTCTACTAACCACACAAGTAAGCTACTTGCACCACTCATGTTCTTGTCGAAATTTAATCAACTTACAAAGTGCATCTATATATACACTTGCAATTCATCTGATACTCATCAAAACTACTAAGCTCAACTATCTGAGATTTCTTCAATTATCAAGTCCTCAAGAGATCATTATTTCTTATTCATTCTTCATATCTATGGCTATCCGTATGCCTCTTATTAACCAAGCTAAACAAATTCTTCGAAGATCTTCCTTAACTGCCAGGCACACAAGTTCTACAATGTCAGATGTACCAAAGGGTTATTTTGCAGTCTATGTTGGAGAACAAGAAAAGAAGCGATTTGTGATCCCATTATCATTCTTAAATAAATCTTCTTTTCAGAACTTGTTGAGTCAAGCAGAGGAAGAATATGGCTTTCATCATCCAAATGGTGGACTTACAATACCATGCAGAGAGGATATTTTTCTTGATCTCACTTCTCGCTTAGGGGGGTTATGAGTCAGGCCTTTTCTAGTTCCAGTCTTCCAATTCCATGTACTTTAACGGTTTACTTTAAAATGCATATTTATACATAACTGGCGTTTAACTTATTCCATTGTATTTCAAATGGCCGATTTTTTTATAATCAATCAAAGAACTGTAGGCTTAAATTAATTATTTTTGCTTCGCAAAGATTTTGCCATGTCCACATCTAAAGATTGGTTAAAATAATGTTAGCATACTATAACAAGCCCTACAAGACTTCTTCTGCAGTTAATAATGTTAAAATAGTGTGCAACAAAATGCCTTTGTATCTTCTCAATTGAACACTTCATGAATCATGACATTGAGTCATGCAGGGATCCAGTCCTGTCAGTTCACAGTTGCCCAGTTCATAAGACATAGCCATGTGCATCCCATATTGTATTGCTTACCACCTGCCCCTTAAAAAAGACACTCTAACCACTTCTACTTTTGTTCAAGAATTATGAACTCACAAAGTGCATCTATATATTCAATCGCAGAGTTGCAGTACATTTAAAAGCATCCGCAAATATCAAGCTCTACTATCTGCGGTTTCTTCAATCCTCAAGTCTTAAGTGCCATCCTCCAGGTCCATGGCCATCCGTATGCCTCTTATCAATCATACTAAACAAATACTTCGAAGATCATCCTATACTGCCAAGAATGCACCTAGAGAAGTCTTAGATGTACCAAAGGGTCACATTGCAGTATATGTGGGAATAAAAGAGAAGAAGAGGTTCATGATTCCAGTTTCATTCTTAAGCAAATCGTTTTTTCAAGACTTGTTAAGTCAAGCTGAGGAAGAATACGGCTATAATCATCCTACAGGTGGACTTACAATACCTTGCAGTGAAGATATGTTCTTGGACCTCACTTCGCGCTTATGGACATTATGAATAGGATTGACGCTCCAAAATTTAATGCTAACTACAATTAGTACAGAAGCTATGGTCGCACATTTTTTCTTATACTATTTTTCCCCTTATAGTTAGGGTTGACTGTACTTTCATTTCTGTAAGAAATATTTCAATGAAATATTCTGCAGTTTCATGACATTATATTTTGCCACAGGTTAAAAACGACTAAGCAACCAAATATATCTGAGTACGGGAGTCTTATTTTAATACAGAACTAAATGCTCAGTACGGGGGTCTGAGTCACATGACCCTCGAAAATTTTGACCAAAGTTGTGCACTAAGCCTTGATCAGTTTGGGAATAACCTTAAGTTGTTTCCTCGTGGCAGCCAGTTTATCTAGTTAGGTAAGCCAGTGACAAGTAAAACCATCTATGCAATAAGTTCTGCATACAGCTTCAAGTAGCCGATCTTCTTTTTCAATCAGAGTTTAGCAGTACCATAAGGTAAGAGAAACAAGAAGACTTAATTTCTATGAAATAGAAACATTCAGCTATTAGGTAAGCCACTGACATAGCCAAGTTGTTCCAGTTTTTAGATTTATGTAACCGAATTTAATGACCAACTCATCAAAAACCCTACATAATTTATTATGTTGTTGTTAGGAGGCAGAACCATGTGTAAAAAAATGCCAATGTATATTCTTAAATTGACTGTTTCAATACCCTCTCCAGTCTCCACATTAGCAGTTGGATGCATATTGCCCCAGTAATTACATAAATAGATGTCTACGTCGTATATTTTCATATCTTATATGTCTGAAACATGTTCCTGAACAGTCTTAATAAGCCAGCTAATCAACCACTGAATCAGACTAATGGCTATAAATCCCTACGTAATCGCCTTAATGTTGAGTTGCAAAACAGAGCCATGTGCTTCATGTACTATTGTTCATCACTAACCCCACAAGTAAGGTACTTGCACCACTCATGTTCTTGTCGAAATGTAATCCACTTACAAAGTGCATCTATATATACACTTGCAATTCATCTGATACTCATCAAAACTACCAAGCTCAACTATCTGAGATTTCTTCAATTATCAAGTCCGCAAGAGATCATTATTTCTTATTCATTCTTCAGATCTATGGCTATCCGTATGCCTCTTATTAACCAAGCTAAACAAATTCTTCGAAGATCGTCCTTAACTACCAGTCACACAAGTTCTACAATGTCAGATGTGCCAAAGGGTTATTTTGCAGTCTATGTTGGAGAACAAGAAAAGAAGCGATTCGTGATCCCATTATCATTCCTAAATAAATCTTCTTTTCAGAACTTGTTGAGTCAAGCAGAAGAAGAATATGGCTTTCATCATCCAAATGGTGGACTTACAATACCATGCAGAGAGGATATATTCCTTGATCTCACTTCTCGTTTAGGGGGATTATGAGGCAGGATTGATGCTTATCATCATACATTTTTGTAGACATTTTTTCTTTGCTTTTTTGCCTTAAAGTAATAACTAGGGTTGGCTGTACTTTCTTTTCTGTAAGAAAGTTTTTTGTTGAAATTTTCAGCAACTTGATCTATAAGAAAGTCCAATTTGCAGACATTTCTTTACTGGAAGGCATTTACTGTATATTTAAATAAATGTTATATCCAAGTTGGTACTTTAGCATTCATCGTTTTATCCGTATAGAAGTCAATGGTAGGATTTTTAAAGAACTTCGATTTTTTTGCGGAAATTACCAAAATGATCTCCAACCTTTCAATTTAATTTCATTTTAATTAGATTTTGTCAGATAATTGAGGATCAGATAGAATTTCATGTCTGGCATCATCTTTTCATTCATACCTTAGTTTTTATGTTTGGGCTTCATTTCTTAATACATGCCTTTAAAGACTAGTAGAGCAATATGCAAATCTGGAAATGAGAAACAACCATAAATGTCAAAATGATAATCATTCAATCATGCCTTCAATCCATACAGCTTCCTTTAAATATAGCAAGCAACAAACTAAGAATAGAGAAAGGCAACCATGTCCTTATACTATCAGAGTACTTAAACTAACAAGAAGGATAAAAGAGACAATTATGAGAATGTGGTCCTAGAGGTGGTTGTTGAGAGAATAGTGATGTGGCATGCAAAGTGGCACAGCAGCAACGTACATAATCTGCATTACTCCCCTTCAGGCTGAGCTGGAGACGCTGGGGAAACTAAGCTCCATGCTTGTCCAGAAGGTGATAGTGTTGTTTCACTGAGAGTGGCTTTGTTAGTATGTCTGCAAGTTGAGACCCGGAAGGCATATGAGAAGTTTTAATATCGCCAGTGTTGGACCAGGACAAGACGGCCCAAAGGAATTATAGTTAGAATAATTACAATACATTATGTAAAGCCCAAGAAGGCCCACATTGTAAGGATTGAGCCCACTTGGGACTTAGTATAAATAAAAGACAACAATCCCATTTGAGGGGGTTGGCAAATTAAGCAAAGAAGATCATCTCCTAAAATTATAATCTAATAGTAATAATATTATTGGAACATCATTTGGCGGTAGAAGGAGCTTTGCTTTAACAAGATCCAACCAGAAGATGATTGTAGAAGAGCTTGATCCGGGAACCGCCGGACCTACGCAGGTAAAGGAGTTGACAGCAGAAGTTGCCGCCGACCCCTCGACCCACGGCGATCGCGAGCTCCATAACCAACCGGCATTGAAGCCGAAGTGTCTGTTCCCTCCATCTGAGGCTCCTCCAGAAGACCAATTTCTGGGCTTGAAGGACTCACTCCAAAGGGACAGAAAAAGAAAGATTGTATCGGATCAGCGTTTTAGAGTTCAAACATCTAAAGGAAAGAAAGTTCTCTCAAGCGACATGCAGTTGCATTTGGAAAAGAAAGAAAGGCTAAAAGCCCAAAACCAAGAAAATCCAGAGGACTCACTTGATTCAGATGAAGAGCTCGAGTTCCTAGAGCATGAAGCTCAAAGATTGTAGGCCAAGCTTGAGCGAAAGCGCGAGATTCACCGTCTTCGTCGAGAGCTCCAACAAGCCCAAGTTCAAAATGAGGGTCGAGACGATGAATTTTATGACGAGGACGATGCCGAGTACGTGTATGAACCATCGGCAGAATCGACATATTCACAACCACGCGAACGTCGACAGAGGACAGTGTCATCTGCCGACGTTTCACGTCAAACGGAATCCACGGAATCCATATCTCATGAGAAATTCGCTAAAATGCAGGAGGAAATCGCCCAGATGCGTACCTTGATGAGAAATCAGGCAGGCTTAGAAACCATCTCCGAAAGCCCCCTATCATTAGTGCTCGAGAAGGCGCGCATCGACAGGACGTTGAAGACACCTGCTCTCGATCATTTCGATGGATCCTCGGACCCATTAGCATTCCTAAACACATTCGATGGTCGCATGGCTTTCTTCGGCCATTCGGAGATCGCTAGGTGTCAGTTCTTCTCCACGTGCCTCCAAGGCACAGCTCTGCGATGGTATAGTAACTTGCCACCTCGGTCAATCGACTCGTGACAACTCTGAAAAGCAAGTTTCAGGCCCGATTTTCTAGCAACTACAAAGGAATCAAAGTTACAGCATCCTTGATGACAATGCACCAACGCTCTGGCGAAAGTCTAAAGAGTTTCCTAACTAGGTTCAGAGAAGAGATAGCAGAAATTCCAGACTTAATAGAACATATGGCTGTCAATTTCCTGACAGCCGGCATCGATAAGTCTAGGCATGGCCTCCTTTTAGAAGAGATCTTTGAAAAAAGGCCGAAAACTTTGCAGGCCGCGTTCCAGATCATAGAACACCGAATGATGCTTCAGGAAGCGGTAAGTTGTATACAGTCTCCACGGAGGTCATCGAAATATGAATGACGCCGAAGTTACAGTCCACGTTCCCCCGCGAGGGAAAGGCGCCGAGAGCGCCGTAGGTCTCCTCCACCACGCACTTCGGACCTTCCCCCGAGGGATAGAAGGGAAAGAGATTGGCAATCCCATAACCGATCGGAAAAAGAATTCACTAAACTCAACACCGAAAAAATGGCAATTTTGGCGGTGTTAAAAACAGAACCGGATTATCGCCCTCCAAGGCCCATGAAACCAGGAAGACCCCCAAGCTCCAGATATTGTGAATATCATGAAGACACTGGTCATACAACGGAGCAATGTTTTCAGCTTAGCAACCTCATCGAAGGAAAAATTCGTCGAGGACAACTAGTCCATTATGTGCAGCACGATGATGAACCCAGACGCCACCATCGAGGCGAAGACGATCGAGTAATCGACGTTATTTTTGGCGGCGTAGCCGCCGGAGGCCTTTCCCACAACTCTCGCAAGATTTATGCTCGAGAAGTCTTTAATGTCAATCCCTCGACAGCTAAACGCCCTCGAACGAATCCCTCCCCAGTCATCTCTTTCTCCGATGATGATTATCGTCCCGGTCTCATCGAAGGCCATCAAGATGCCCTAGTCATCACAATACGTGTGGGAAATAACACGGTTAAGAAAATGCTGGTCGATAATGGTAGCTCTGTCGACGTGTTATATCATCACGCTTTTTCCCGAATGGACATAGGAGATCAAAGACTTGAGAACTCCTGAACCCCGTTATACGGGTTTACAGGCAATGAGGTTCACGTGGTAGGAACCATCGACATGCCAGTACTTTTCGGTTCCCCACCCTGTCAGATTTGGAAAATGGTCAAATTTCATGTGATTAGTGCTTCCTCAAGCTTTAACGCTATTTTGGGATGAACAACGATCACCGCACTCCGAGCTATAACATCTATCTCCCATTTAAAAATGAAATTCCCCACAGATTTCGGCGTGGGAGAAATGATTGGTGATCAGGTAACAGCAAGACAATGCTACCTAACCACAGTCTCTCCAAGGAAGAAAACAGAGGAAGAGTTAGAAGTCAATCAGGTACTTGACATCGACCCAAGAGAATTGATCGACCCATCCACAAGCAATTCATGCTCCCCTCTCGAGGAAACAGAAGATATAGAAGTATTGGAAGGAAACCCCGATAAAACAACAAGAATTGGCGAGAATCTCTCATCAGACCTCAAAAAAGAAATCACAAACCTCATCCGGGAATTCTCCGATATTTTTGCTTGGGCCCCAACAGACATGCCTGGCATCCCAGAGACCATTGCTCGACATTCGTTACATATCAGTAGGGACACCAGGCCTGTGCGACAGAAACAACGCATATTCTCAGCCGAGAAAAGAGCAGCCATCGACCAAGAGGTCAACAAACTCCTCCACGCCGGTTTCATCGAGCCCGTGCAATTCCCCACATGGATATCAAACGTGGTTCTGGTCAAGAAGAGCAATGGAAAGTGGAGAATGTGTATTGATTACTCAGATGTGAATAGGGCATGCCCCAAAGACTTTTACCATTTCCCCAACAATGACGAACTCATCGACGCCACAGCGGGAAATGAACTCCTGTCCTTTATGGACGCCTTTTCGGGATATAATCAAATAAGAATGGATCCCCATGACTGGCAACAAACCGCTTTCATCACTCACAGGGGTGTCTTCGGATACAAAGTAATGTCCTTCATGTTAATCAACGCGGGCGCTACTTTTCAGCAGACGATGGATAAAATTTTCTCCTCGCAGATAGGGAGAAACATGCTAATATAAGTTGATGACATGATCACAAAGTCAAAAGTTGCCTTCGACCATGTGTCAGACCTTCGAGAAACGTTCACCAACGCAAGGGCAAGTAACATGCGACTGAACCCTACAAAGTGTTCCTTCGGCCTTACTGCAGGAAAATTTTTGGGGTTTCTGATTACCCAGAAAGGCATCGAAGCCGATCCAGCTCAGACAAAAGCTATTCTAGAAATGAGCAAACCAAGGTCCATTAAAGACCTACAAAAGCTCACAGGGTGTATAGCCGCTCTTCGAAGGTACATCCCTCAATCTTCGAAGCGGTGCCTACCATTTTTCTCTGCAATGAAAAAAGCTTCCAGATCATCACAGTTTGAATGGAACTAAGATTGTGAGAGAAATTTCATGGAGTTAAAGATGTTTTTGACAAATCCTCCAGTTTTAACACGACCTTTAACAGGTGAGCCGCTACGGGTATATCTCTCAGCTTCCGACGAAACTGTCGCGGCAGTATTGGTCCGTGTCGATGAGGAAAAAGATGTCCCTGTGTATTACATCAGTCACTCACTCCGAGATGCGGAAACAAGATACCCTCAAGTCGAGAAACTCGTATACGCTCTCGTTGTCGCGAATCGTAAGCTACATCATTATTTTCAAGCAAGAGAAATCCATGTTCTGACCAATCTCCCCCTGAAAAGAATTCTGCACAAGCCCGACATAACGGGCAGGCTCGCTGCTTGGACCATCGAGTTAAGCCAGTTCTACATCGAGTATAAACCTCGAACGGCGATCAAGGCCCAAGTCCTCTCCGATTTCGTCGCCGAATGCCAGTTTCAATCCAAGACACATAAACCTGAAGAGGGTCATTTGAGGGGTTGGCAAATTAAGCAAAGAAGATCATCTCCTAAAATTATAATCTAATAGTAATAATATTATTGGAACATCAGCCAGCCTTTACTTTGTCGCGTATGAAGTGACAATCCACTTCAATGTGTTTGGTTCTAGCATGCATCACTGGGTTGGCTGCAATAGAGAGTGATGCCATGTTATCACAATGCAGAACTGCAGGTGGCAAAGAGGAGAGGCCCATGTCTTTCAGGAGAGTAGATAACTCCGTTATTTCACATGCTGTAAGTGCCATGGAGCGATACTGAACGAGCTACAACTTGTTATTTCTTTGTTTGCCAACTCACAGGAGAGTCACCCAGAAGCAAACAAAAACCAGATGTTGATCGACGAGTTACCGGACAATTCGCCTAATCACTGTCTGAGTATGCTTGTATCGAGGGGCGAGATGCAGATGACAAGAGAACACCCCGAGACGGATTGCCTCCCAAATATCGAAGTAATTTCATTGCTGCCTGAAGATGGTTGGCTCAAGATGTGCACAGCAAACACAATATCTAGACGTGTCACTGTCAATATCTAGACGTTTATGCAAAAGACCTAAAACAGTACTTCGTGTAACGTTCTGGCATTTTGAACTTTTTTTTATGCGTAAAACGGTAGTTAAAGTACCGTTTTGGTACAAAACGCTATATGATGTACCGTTTTGAGCGAAAACGCTACTTCAACTAACGTTTTGCACATTATAAAAAAATTAAATAAAAAATAAAGTACCAAAACGGCACACTATGTATCGTTTTGCATAAAAAAACAAAACGTGAGACGAAATACCATTATGAAGTGACATTTTGGGTCATTATTTTCAAAAGTGACATTTTGGACCATTTAACACTCAGAAATGACATTTTGGTCCATCTCTCTTTGATTAAACGGTTATCCAACAAAGACACACGGGACTCCCCTTGGGCCGAATTTATCACCTTTTGAGATGGGTTCGCAGCAAAGGCAAGGCACCAATAGGCTTTTACACGATCATAATCCGGTGGTTCGTCAAACAAGGTCTCGTATGGTGTTTTATTCTCCAAAACTGGTGTTGGAAGTCGATTAATTAAATAAAAAGCAACAAGGACACACTCACCCCAGTGTTCCAATAACAAACCAGCTTGAAAATGAAGGCATCTAGCAACTTCAAGCACATATCTATGACATCGTTCCACCCGAGCATTTTGCTGTGATCGATTGACACATGAGGTTTGGTATATTATTCCATTATCTGCATAGAACTGTCGACAATTAACATCACCAAACTTTGTTGCATTATCAGACCGTATGGTTTGTACATTCCATTTGAAGTACACACCAACATAGTTGCAAAAGGATTTCATGGTGGCAAGATAATCTGATTTCTAATGTAGGAGATATACCCAAGTAACTCTAGAGTAATCATCAACTATGGTGAGAAAATGTTTATATTTTCTTCTTGTAGCCACTCTATAAGGCCCCCACGTGTCAACATGTATCAGTTGAAACTTATCAGAAGCATGTGAATTACTCAAGTCAAATGAGAGTTTAGCAAACTTAGACATTGGACAAGTGACACATATTTTATCAACTGGCAAGGGATGGTGTCTAAGAAAAGGTATATACCTCAATTTGGTGATGGAAGCATGTCCCAATCATGTGTGCCACAATGCATAGTCTGATATTGGCTGCTTCGAGACAGAGTTAGCAGTGATCACAACAAGCTCATCCTTGAGATAATACAATCCATTTCGAAGTGCACCATTTGCCTGTGTTCGCTTTGTTGCTGCATCAATAATGGTGCATCCTTCTGGGTAAAAATGGACCACACAGTTGTTGTCCTCAGACAGCCTATGAATTGACATTAAATTATGTTGAAACTGAGGCACATAAAGAACCTTTTTCAAGACAATACCACTTTTCAGTATTAAGTTTCCAATATGAGTAATCTTTGCACTGGCCCCTATTGGCAACTTAATAATTACATCAGGAGGAGCTGCTCGAACATTGCTCAGTATATCAATGCTAAAGGTCATGTGGTCTCTTGCACCAGAGTCAACAATCCAGGTTGTGTTATCAGTCGTAGACATATGACAAGACACCATTCCAGAGAAACAGTTTTCGAGTTCATCATCAGTAATTGACAAGGAAGCACTATTCGATGCAGCTGTCTGAGGTAAAATTTTCAAAACTTGCTGTAGTTGTTGAGTTGTCAAGGTCACATCAGGAGAAGCGCTCTCTTGTACAGCATGGTTACCACGCCTAGGCTGCTTGGGAGTAGTAACAATAGACTGAGGTTTTGAGGTGAGGGGTTTATACTTTCGATGCCAACGTGGGTAGCCTATCATAGTACAACACTTATCCCCACTGTGATTCTTTTGCCCACATGCCTGACAAGCTGGTCCTTTATATTCATTCTGAGATCAGCCATACATAGCAGTAGCATCTTGATTTGCTGAACCAAACAAGTCCCTTTGTGATTCTTCTTGTTGCAAAGTGGAAAATGCAACATCAACACTAGGGAGGGGATTTTGCATTAAGAGTTGAGAGCGAAGAGCAGCATACATATCATCAAGACCATTCAAGAATTGAAGAAGACGTGACTTAGCTTTATATTTATCAATAGCAGAAATAAAGGCTGTAACATCTGCAACAATAGTGGTAATCACTGGGAGTGCATTCATGGACTCGATCTCCTCCTAGAGGCTACTCAAGGTAGTGAAATAGTCATTGAGTTTCATATTGTTTTGTCTAAGTGCATACAGATCACGAGTGGGCTTATATTTTCAAGACCCATTACTTAACAAGAAGAGTTTTTCAAACTGAGACCATACCTCATATGCAGAGTTTATGAAGAGGATGGACTGTTTAATACCATCAGCAACATTTCTATGCAACCATTAAACAACAAGGTCATTACAGGTGTCCCATTGAGCCGCTTGAACAGCATCGGAAGCATATCTGGGAATAGATCCAGTCAAGAACCCTAGCTTGCGTTTAGCAGAGAGTTGAATTTCAAACGATCGTTTCCAAGATCTATAGTCTGAAGCACATTGTAGCTTGGAGACACTTACGGACAAAGGACCATCTGAGGGATGAATGAAGAGTGGGTTGTACATATCAGCAATAGTGAATCTCGTGCCATTCGCCATTTTGGGTAAACAGACGCTCAAGCTTTCTTAGATCTGATATAAAAACAGATTGAGAGATGATGAAAGAGTATGACACAGATTAGTTGAATTTAAAAACAAAACCAAATAAGCATATGTAACGGCTCTGATACCATAAAGACTAATAGAGCAATATACAAATCTGCATTAGCCATAAATATGTATGATACCTACGGCTTATGAATCAGTGGAACATTCTTGTTCAAAGATATTGTCATATGAGTATGACTAGTGCAGCAAAGTTATAAATGGTTGAATACCAGATTTCTTCGGTGAACAGTTTGATAACTTTTATATAATTTTTAGATACAACAAACTCTTTTTCAAATGTCTAAGAGTCTAAGCATTTAAAGTGTTTCACTACTTCGAGGAACCTAAATTGAAAGTCACACTAATGAACGTTTCCATATTGCACGGGATTGTAAGACATCCCATAGGATGATCATAGCCAAACTCGTTTAGCTCGGACTCGGCTCGAACTCGGTAACTCGACTTGGCTCGGATAAAATTTTTATATATAACAAACAATAAATATTTACTAATCACTTGTATAAAGATTTTAAATTTTTTTAATTAAAATTTAATACTTATATTAAAGTAAAATGATTAATTTAATTTAAATTTAATACATATTTTAATAATAAATAAAATAATTAATTTAATACATAGCACAGGAGCTTGATTATTTTAACAAATAATTTCTAATTAAAGTTAACCGTAAATTTCATCTCACACTTTTATTAGAGGAGTCTATGATAAAATCGACCAAAATTACAATTTCAAAAAAATTAAAATAGTGAGTTGTTAAAATAAATTATAACATTCTAATATTTTTAAGAAAAAAATAAAATAGTTTTTAATAATTATATTTCTCGACCACTTAAAGGGGCTTGCTTTCTTTATTTTATTTTATATGTCTTTTCTAATTTTAACCAATTTAACTTAAATATCAGAAATTACTATATCTTTGACAATCGACATCAACAATTTAAAAGTAATGTACGATTTCAAAAGTTGTGAATGTCTTAATAATTCAAAATAAAATTAATTTTGTTCTTAAAACTTGACTTATGAAATATATTGATAAAATTATACACCAATGGATTAAGAATCAAGTCTATGGTATGAGTGTGGGTATATAATTGTAAGATGAAATTAGTATTTGTGAACTATACCTTAAGCTTGGTCGATTAAAAAATATATGCGAACTGTTAGTGGACAACTCAACTCGGCTCGAGTTCGGTTCGGCTCGGTTATTCGTGAGCAAACCCGTGTTCGGCTTGGCTTGGCTCGGCTCGTTTATAAACGAGTGGATCGTGAACATTTTGTTTCGGCTCAGTTTTTAAACTCGGCTCAGCTCGTTTTAAAAAAAAATTATGCTCGGCTCGGCTCGGACAGAACTCGGCTCGGTTCAGTTTGTTTGCAGCTTTAACTGATAGCTTCCTTCGGGCCGGAGGAAATTATTGGGGAAATAACTCAATTGGTAGAGCAAAATGCATTTATATATCCTTAGTGAAAAATGTAGTTTCTCGATGGAACATGGTTCGAGGTTCGATTTTTCCCATATTTCATTCCTGCTTGTTCGATATTAAAGATTTCGAGATGATGGTGTTAAAAGTGATAGAAGAGTGATAGAAGAGCCAGAAAAGTAATTAAAAATAATTGGCGAAATACCTCAATCGGTAGAGCAAAATGCATTTTATTATATCCTTGGTGATGGTGGAAATTTTGTTTCTTGATGAAAAAAGGTTCGGGGTTCGATTCCTCGCTTCTCCATTATATTTTTCCCATTTTTCAGTCCTGCTTTTTCGATGCAAAAGAGTTCGAGAGGATGGTGTTAAAAGTGATAGAAGAGCCAGAAAAGTAAGACCTTTCATATAGCCAAGTAGATATAGAAACATCCAGCTATCATTGCAAAACTGCAAATACAGCCAAGTTGATTGCCAGTGTTAGAAATATGTAACAAACTTTGATGACCAACTCATAAGAAGCCCTACATAGTGTGCCTAAATGCCAATGTGTTGTTATTATGTTGTTTCTTATGTTGTTGTTAGGAGGCAGAACCATGTGTGCCTAAATGCCAATGAATTTATTGTCTACTAACCACACAAGTAAGCTACTTGCACCACTCATGTTCTTGTCGAAATGTAATTCACTTACAAAGTGCATCTATATATACACTTGCAATTCATCTGATATTCATCAAAACTACTAAGCTCAACAATCTGAGATTTCTTCATTTATCAAGTCCTCAAGAGATCATTATTTCATATTCATTCTTCAGATCTATGGCTATCCGTATGCCTCTTATTAACCAAGCTAAACAAATTCTTCGAAGATCTTCCTTAACTGCCAGGCACACAAGTTCTACAATGTCAGATGTACCAAAGGGTTATTTTGCAGTCTATGTTGGAGAACAAGAAAAGAAGCGATTCGTGATCCCTTTATCATTCTTAAATAAATATTCTTTTCAGAACTTGTTGAGTCAAGCAGAGGAAGAATATGGCTTTCATCATCCAAATGGTGGACTTACAATACCATGCAGAGAGGATATTTTTCTTGATCTCACTTCTCGCTTAGGGGGGTTATGAGTCAGGCCTTTTCTAGTTTCTACTGACTCCAACATGAACAGAATTGATCATCACACATTTTTGCAGACATTTTTTCATTGCTTTATTGCCCTAAAGTAATGACTAGGGTTGGCTGTACTTTCTTTTATATAAGAAATATTTTTATTGAAATTTTCAGCAACTTGATCTCTAAGAAATTTTTTGCCCTGAAGTAATCTATAAGAATTTTTCCAGTTGAAACATTCAGCAAAATCTATAAGAAAGTCCCATTTGCAGAGATGTGAAATCTGGAAAATAAAGTTTTACGCAGTTGTTAAAAGTTCATTAGTGATATAGAATAGAGGTAACAAAGAACTGAGCAACCAATGTTAGGATTTTGATAAAACTTCAAATTTTTCAACAAGTCCTAAAATATCTTTTACTTGCAAATTTCAAGCAATGTTGATTCTTTTACACATCAGTGAAACGATCATCCCCGCATGGAAATCTCTCTGCAAATACGAAAATCCTTGCAATAAAGAAGGCCTTTTCTTCTGCAGTAAGAATTTTCATGCCCAAGATCAAAATGGCTACTGCAGCAGAGATTTTCAGATTTCTGTATGATAACTTTTACATAATTACAATGAACTTTGTTTCAAATGTCTAAGCATATACTATGTCTATTTTCACGATTTGAAGGAACTTAAACTACAAGTCACACTGACAAATTTTTCCACAGTGCACGGGATTGTAACACATCCAATAGGATGATCATAGCCAAACTCTTCTTCAGCTCGCCTTAACAACTCTTGAAATGAACGATGCTTTAAATATGATAATGGAACTATGGATCTCTTCCTTACGGTTTCTCCGACATAAACAGCAAAGTGGCCTTTTGCTTTATTTCTACTTTTAAATTCGAGCACCTCCATCTTCATAAAAGCCAAAAAGAATTGATCATTAACATGATGGAATAGAATCTTTTATAGGGTTCAGAAGTTTCTAAATTTGTTACTTTTAACAGTCTAATTTTTTGTGATAATATTTTTTCTACTTGAATTTTGAAATCGATTTTCTTAATAAAAAGCTAAAGATAGCCAAGTTGTTCAGCTATTTGTGCAAACATAGCCAAGTTGTTCCAGTTTTGAGAATTATGTAACCGAATTTAATGAGCAACTCATCAAAAGCCCTACATAATTTCTTATGTTGTTGTTAGGAGGCAGAACCATGTGTAACAATAAATATTTATTGAGCAACTCATCAAAAGCCCTACAAATTGAATGTTTCAATAGCCCCTCCACATTAGCAGTTGGATGCATATTGCCCCAACTACATCTGTCGGATATATTCATATCTTAAATGTCTGAAACATGTTCTTGAACAGTCCTAATAAGCCAGCTAATGAACCACAGAATCAGACTAATGGCTATAAATCCCTACGTAATCTGCTTAATGTTGAGTTGCAAAACAGAGCCATGTGTGCCATGTACTATTGTTTATCACTAACCCCACAAGTAAGGTACTTGCACCACTCATGTTCTTGTCGAAATGTAATCAACTTACAAAGTGCATCTATATATACACTTGCAATTCATCTGATACTCATCAAAACTACTAAGCTCAACTATCTGAGATTTCTTCAATTATCAAGTCCTCAAGAGATCATTATTTCTTATTCATTCTTCAGATCTATGGCTATCCGTATGCCTCTTATTAATCAAGCTAAACAAATTCTTCGACGATCTTCCTTCAGTGCCAGGCACACAAGTTCTACAATGTCAGATGTACCAAAGGGTTATTTTGCAGTCTATGTTGGAGAACAAGAAAAGAAGCGATTCGTGATCCCATTATCATTCTTAAACATATCTTCTTTTCAGAACTTGTTAAGTCAAGCCGAGGAAGAATATGGCTTTCATCATCCAAATGGTGGACTTACAATACCATGCAGAGAGGATATATTCCTTGATCTCACTTCTTGTTTAGGGGGATTATGAGGCAGGATTGATGCTTCAGCCTTTTTACTGACTGCAACATGTACAGAATTGATCATCATACATTTTTGTAGACATTTTTGTAGACATTTTTGTAGACATTTTCTGTAAGAAAGTTTTTTGTTGAAATTTTCAGCAACTTGATCTATAAGAAAGTCCAATTTGCAGACATTTCTTTACTGGAAGACATTTACTGTATTTTTAAATAAATGTTATATCCAATTTGGTACTTTAGCATTCATAGTTTTCTCCGTATAGAAGTCAATGGTAGGATTTTTAAAGAAGTTAATTTTTTTTGCGGAAATTACCAAAATGATCTCCAACCTTTCAATTTAATTTCATTTTAATTAGATTGTGTCAGATAATTGAGGATCAGATAGAATCTCATGTCTGGCATCATCTTTTCATTCATACCTAAATTTTTATGATTGGGCTTCATTTTTCAATACATGCCTTAAGTATGTATGATACCTACTGCTGATGAATCAGTGGAACAATCTTGTTCACAGATATTTGCAATCTGATAAATAATAAATTGAATGAGTAAGAGATGAGATGAGTCGTGACGAGGATTGCCTTTCTGTATAAATAGTTTTGTCTGGAAAAATATTACAGGTGAAGTTAAAAAACAGCACGGTGAATCCAAAGGAAATGCATATTTGGGGGACAGTTTCTTAAGGCAGCTAACAGAAGTATGCAGTACTTGAACCTAGGATCTCCCGGTTACTAAACGGCCATTTTTGTTGTTTATGGAGGTTATACAGGAACATAAATTATTAGAAAAACGACAGCAAAAGTTAATTATGATATTTCCTTTTACTGTCAACTTTATGCTGTTATAGAATCCCGCCACTCATAGGTATTATTAACATTCATAACGAACATAAAGACGTATTAATAAATTGTAATGTATATTTATAATGCCAGTAACATAGGATTTACCATCTTGTTTTGATTCCCCTGCAGATATAACAGTCCTCGAATCATCACTGGACCTACTTATAGACTGAATCTTAAAACTCCACTCGATTATTAATTTTATTAATATTCAAGCTTTTCTAGCTGGAAGCTGTCTTACATTGTATATCAGCATCAGCTTCCTGATATTTCCTAAAAAAAATCTATAAATTCACCTTGAGGACACCTGTTGTTTCTGTTGGAAAGGCAAATAAAATAGATTAGTTTGTACTTGATTTATCATACTTAAAACTCCATTCTGTTAATTATCTTATGCTCCTCTCTTGCACAACATTGAACAAAATTGATTTTTAAAGGCTAAATCTAAGGATTTACGCTATAATCTATAGCCTCGTGATTTGTGGGATCTCAAACTGCAGGTCACATTGATGAAAGTCTCCTCATTGCAAGGAATTGTAAGGCACCCCATTGGATGATCATAGCCAAACTCCTCTTCCGCTCGCCCTAACAATTTCTGGAACGCATGATGCCTCAGATATGATAATGGGACTATAAATTTCTTCCTTTCATTTTCTCCCACGTAAACAGCAAAGTGGCCTTTTGGTACATTTCTACTTTTAAACCCTGGAAGGTGGATTGCCATGATATATGTATCTTACTTAGGTATGTAAATAAACGGAAGCTAGGCACGAACTTTCCAGGAACTACTCTTCAATATGATGTAGGGATTAACTTAGATTGAGTAAATGAGTTATTGGAGTGTATCTGCTTGTGTGTGCAAATATATATAGTTGAGTGGCCATCAAGTCTAGACAATTAATCTGAAGGGATGCAAATGAGTATTTACAAAAAAGAATGATGGATCCAAAGAAAATGTCATCATGTTTGAAGCTAATTCCAGAAAGTACAAGAGTACCTAAAACTAATTCCAGAAAGTACAAGAGTACCTAAAACTAATTCCAGAAAGTGACCTATATATCTATGTTATCCACATCGTTAATTTACAAAACAGAATTTATAAAAACATCTTGATAATCACCGTAAAAAGGAACTGTTAGTTAGTTATATACATAGTTGTTTAAAATGCCAAAGTTGAAGTTTCAGTACTTGATACTGTGAAAGGAACTCTTAACTAGTTAGACATTAAAACCTAGGTTTCTCTGTTAGGTACAGCATGAATTTTGCATAGTTTGTAGAGATATATAGTTTAGATCAAGAATTAAACTGTATTGTCACTAGATTACAACTTGTATCGTTGTAAACCAACCAACAATGTATTCGTCATCTATGGAATGAGCATCTTAGGAGAGTTCCAGTCTTCCATTTCGTAGTAGACAAACATTCAAATTGCAGTGTGTTGGCAGGCGCAAAAATAAACAGCCTATGCAGTTATTTTTAATACCATACCATGTACTTAAACGGTTATCTTTAAAATGCATAGTATACATAACTGGCGTTTAACTTATTCCATTGTACTTCAAATAGCTGATTTTTTGATGATCAATCAAAGATCTGTAGCAGTGCTTAAATTAGTTATTTTTTGCTTCGCAAAGATTTTGCCATGTCCACATCTAAAGAACTGTAGCCGATCTTCTTTTTCAATCAGAGTTTAGCAGTACCATAAGGTAAGAGAAACAAGAAGACTTGTCACTATTGCAAAATGAAATAGAAACATTCAGCTATTAGGTAAGCCACTGACATAGCCAAGTTGTTCCAGTTTTTAGAATTATGTAACCGAATTTAATGACCAACTCATCAAAAACCCTACATAATTTATTATGTTGTTGTTAGGAGGCAGAACCATGTGTAACAAAATGCCAATGTATATTCTTAAATTGACTGTTTCAATACCTACGTAATCGCCTTAATGTTGAGTTGCAAAACAGAGCCATGTGCTTCATGTACTATTGTTCATCACTAACCCCACAAGTAAGGTACTTGCACCACTCATGTTCTTGTCGAAATGTAATCCACTTACAAAGTGCATCTATATATACACTTGCAATTCATCTGATACTCATCCAAACTACTAAGCTCAACTATCTGAGATTTCTTCAATTATCAAGTCCTCAAGAGATCAATATTTCTTATTCATTCTTCAGATCTATGGCTATCCGTATGCCTCTTATTAACCAAGCTAAACAAATTCTTCGACGGTCTTCCTTCACTGCCAGGCACACAAGTTCTACAATGTCAGATGTACCAAAGGGTTATTTTGCAGTCTATGTTGGAGAACAAGAAAGGAAGCGATTTGTGATCCCCTTATCATTCTTAAATAAATCTTCTTTTCAGAACTTGTTGAGTCAAGCAGAGGAAGAATATGGCTTTCATCATCCAAATGGTGGACTTACAATACCATGCAGAGAGGATATTTTCCTTGATCTCACTTCTCGTTTAGAGGGATTATGAGTCAGGCCTTTTCTAGTTTCTACTGACTCCAACATGTACAGAATTGATCATCACACATTTTTGTAGACATTTTTTCATTGCTTTATTGCCCTAAAGTAATGACTAGGTTTGGCTGTACTTTCTTTTATATAAGAAATATTTTTATTGAAATTTTCAGCAACTTGATCCATAAGAAAGCCCAATTTGCAGACATTTCTTTACTGGAAGACATTTACTGTATTTTTAAATAAATGTTATATCCAATTTGGTACTTTAGCATTCATCCTTTTATCCGTATAGAAGTCAATGGTAGGATTTTTAAAGAACTTATTTTTTTTTGCGAAAATTACCGAAATTATCTCCAACCTTTCAATTTCATTTCATTTTAATTAGGTTGTGTCAGATAATTGAGGATCAGATAGAATTTCATCTCTGGCATCATCTTTTCATTCATACCTTAATTTTTATGTTTCGGCTTCATTTTTTAATACATAAATGAGAAACAACCATAAATGTCAAAATGATAATCATTCAATCATGCCTTCAATCCATACAGCTTCCTTTACATATAGCAAGCAACAAACTAGCTAGGAATAGAGAAAGACAACCATGTCCTTATACTATCATTATACTATCAGAGTACTTAAGCTAACAAGAAGAATAAAAGAGACAATTATGAGAATGTGGTCCTAGAGGTGGTTTGTTAAGAGAATAGTGATGTGGCATGCAAAGTGGCACAGCATCAACGTACATAATCTGCATTACTCCCCTTCAGGCTGAGCTGGAGACGCTGGGGAAGCTAAGCTCCAAGCTTGTCCAGAAGGTGATAGTGTTGTTTCACTGAGAGTGGCTTTGTTAGTATGTCTGCAAGTTGAGACCCGGAAGGCATATGAGAAGTTTTAATATCGCCAGCCTTTACTTTGTCGCGTATGAAGTGACAATCCACTTCAATGTGTTTGGTTCTAGCATGCATCACTGGGTTGGCTGCAATAGAGAGTGCTGCCATGTTATCACAATGCAGAACTGCAGGTGGCAAAGAGGAGAGGCCCATGTCTTTCAGGAGAGTAGATAACTCCGTTATTTCACATGCTGTAAGTGCTATGGAGCGATACTGAACGAGCTACAACTTGTTGTTTCTTTGTTTTCCAACTCACAAGAGAGTCACCCAGAAGCAAACAAAAACCAGATGTTGATTGACGAGTTACCGGACAATTCGCCCAATCACTGTCTGAGTATGATTGTATGGAGGGGCGAGATGCAGATGACAAGAGAACACCCTGAGACGGATTGCCTCCCAAATATCGAAGTAATTTCATTGCTGCCTGAAGATGGTTGGCTCAAGATGTGCACAGCAAACACAATATCTAGACGTGTCACTATCAAGTATATAAGTTTTTCAACGAGTCTTTGATAAGGATGAGGATCTGTGAGTGGCGTGCCACTTGTCGGAGTTAATTTCAGATGAGGGTCCATTGGAAATTTGTGGATGATGCATTTTCCTGTTAGGAAACATAATAAATAGAATAATTATTAAATCAGTACAAATCTGAATAATTAGTGTGTGCATCAGTTATGGATTTCAAAGGGAGGATTTGGTGGGAATAATAATATTTTAGCTTTAATTTAGGGATTGTGAGTTGAGATTGGGGTTATAAATAGGGAAGCCATTTATATGTTAGAGAAGGAAGAAATAAGATGACTTATGTGTGTTTGTGGAGAGTGGGTGGTCTCTCGAATACCACCTAGTTGTGTGTGTGTTTAGCAATAAAAGAATTCATTTCTTTATATATATATACAAATATAAGGACTGGACAGGTCCTAACAGTGGTATCAGAGCACCTTTGTTCTTGAGGCAACGTTGTTCTCGGGGCAACGATAGGTACAAAACAAGTTGTATCAAATCGACGACTTAGAAAAAAAACTGAAATAATGCAAGCAGAATATCAGAAGTTCAACATTGAAAAGCTTCAAAATGACATTTCATTCCTCAAAGAAGGTATGGTTGCCATACTTGCAAAAATGGACAGCTATAGTCGCGAGACTAGTGGACCATCACCGTCTGTTGTTGAGAATCAGCAAGGCTTGAAACGGGTCACGAATTCGGTCCACGAAATTGAGGAGAAGCTGAAGGGAGTACAAGCGACTGAAAGAGATCTTAAATCAGATTCTGAAATGATTGGTTTTGGAAAACTTCAAGAACAAGAGACTTTATTGTCTAATGTCTCATCGCATCCAAGTGCATCCATGGACTCTTTATCGCGAAGAATTGAAACAGTCATGTTCGAAGGCGTAAAACTTGAAGGTCGGTCGTGCGTAAAACTTGAAGGTCGGTCGTTGGAGGCTGAACGTTATGTTAAAATTAGTAACCTCTCATCACCAACTAAGAAGGTCTGGTCAGTTGTAGTATACTTGAGACACGATCCTTTGTTCTTGTACAATTGTGGGGAATGTCAAGCACCTTCTTGTACTTGGGAGGAATTTAGAAAATTATTGGCGGAGAGCCAGGGGTTCTCGACTAGAAAGAAAAGGAAAAAGAAAGAATGAAACTATTTTCTCATTTGAACCTTGAGGACAAGGTTCAAGTTTGGGCGGCCGGTAATGTTAGGAAACATAATAAATAGAATAATTTTTAAATCAGTACAAATCTGAATAATTAGTGTGTGCATCAGTTATGGATTTCAAAGGGAGGATTTGGTGGGAATAATAATATTTTAGCTTTAATTTAGGGATTGTGAGTTGAGATTGGGGTTATAAATAGGGAAGCCATTTATATGTTAGGGAAGGAAGAAATAAGATGACTTATGTGTGTTTGTGGAGAGTGGGTGGTCTCTCGAATACCACCTAGTTGTGTGTGTGTTTATCAATAAAAGAATTCATTTCTTTATATATATATATACAAATATAAGGACTGGACAGGTCCTAACAGTGGTATCAGAGCACCTTTGTTCTTGTGGCAACGTTGTTCTCGGGGCAACGATAGGTACAAAACAAGTTGTATCAAATCGACGACTTAGAAAAAAAACTGAAATAATGCAAGCAGAATATCAGAAGTTCAACATTGAAAAGCTTCAAAATGACATTTCATTCCTCAAAGAAGGTATGGTTGCCATACTTGCAAAAATGGACAGCTATAGTTGCGAGACTAGTGGACCATCACCGTCTGTTGTTGAGAATCAGCAAGGCTTGAAACGGGTCACGAATTCGGTCCACGAAATTGAGGAGAAGCTGAAGGGAGTACAAGCGATTGAAAGAGATCTTAAATCAGATTCTGAAATGATTGGTTTTGGAAAACTTCAAGAACAAGAGACTTGTTTGTCTAATGTCTCATCGCATCCAAGTGCATCCATGGACTCTTTATCGCGAAGAATTGAAACAGTCATGTTCGAAGGCGTAAAACTTGAAGGTCGGTCGTGCGTAAAACTTGAAGGTCGGTCGTTGGAGGCTGAACGTTATGTTAAAATTAGTAACCTCTCATCACCAACTAAGAAGGTCTGGTCAGTTGTAGTATACTTGAGACACGATCCTTTGTTCTTGTACAATTGTGGGGAATGTCAAGCACCTTCTTGTACTTGGGAGGAATTTAGAAAATTATTGGCGGAGAGCCAGGGGTTCTCGACTAGAAAGAAAAGGAAAAAGAAAGAATGAAACTATTTTCTCATTTGAACCTTGAGGACAAGGTTCAAGTTTGGGCGGCCGGTAATGTTAGGAAACATAATAAATAGAATAATTTTTAAATCAGTACAAATCTGAATAATTAGTGTGTGCATCAGTTATGGATTTCAAAGGAAGGATTTGGTGAGAATAATAATATTTTAGCTTTAATTTAGGGATTGTGAGTTGAGATTGGGGTTATAAATAGGGAAGCCATTTATATGTTAGGGAAGGAAGAAATAAGATGACTTATGTGTGTTTGTGGAGAGTGGGTGGTCTCTCGAATACCATCTAGTTGTGTGTGTGTTTATCAATAAAAGAATTCATTTCTATATATATATATATAGAAATATAAGGACTGGACAGGTCCTAACATTTCCATGCCGAATTCATGTAGCAAATCCAACGTGTATTTCTTCTGTGAAACGAAGAAGCCAGCTCACGAGCGAGCAATTTCAAGGCCCAGAAAATAGCTCACTGCACCCAGATCTTTCATATAAAACTGCTTAGCCAACATTGCTTTGAGGTGCTCGATCTCCGTATTAGTGTTGCCAGATATAAGAAGGTCATCAACGTAAACAAGCACCAATGTAATTTTCTCACCCGAGGTTTTTGTAAACAAGCTGTAGTCAGTTTTTGATTGCTCATAGCCAAGGTTCAGCAATGTTTCAAACAGTTTGCTGAGCCATTGGCGTGGTGCCTGTCTGAGCCCAAGTAACTCTAGGGTAATCATCAACTATGGTGAGAAAATGTTTATATTTTCCTCTTGTAGCCACTCTATAAGGCCCCCACGTGTCAACATATATCAGTTGAAACTTATCAGAAGCATGTGAATTACTCAAGTCAAATGAGAGTTTAGCAAACTTAGACATTGGACAAGTGACACATATTTTATCAACTGGCAAGGGATGGTGTCTAAGAAAAGGTATATACCTCAATTTGGTGATGGAATCATGTCACAATCATGTCTGTCACAATGCATAGTCTGATATTGGCTGCTTCGAGACAGAGTTAGCAGTGATCACAACAAGCTCATCCTTGAGATAATACAATACATTTTGAAGTGCACCATTTGCCTGTATTCGCTTTGTTGCTGCATCAATAATGGTGCATCCTTTTGGGTAAAAATGGACCACACAGTTGTTGTCCTCAGATAGCCTATGAATAGACATTAAATTATGTTGAAACTGAGGCACATAAAGAACCTTTTTCAAGACAAGAACACTTTTCAGTATTAAGTTTCCAATATGAGTAATCTTTGCACTGGCCCCTGTTGGCAGCTTAATAATTACATCAGGAGGAGCTGCTCGAACATTGCTCAGTATATCAATGCTAAAGGTCATGTGGTCTCTTGCACCAGAGTCAACAATCCAGGTTGTGTTATCAGTCGTAGACATATGACAAGACACCATTCCAGAGAAACAGTTTTCGAGCTCATCATCAGTAATTGACAAGGAAGCATTATTCGATACAGCTGTCGGAGGTAACATTTTCAAAAGTTGCTGCATTTGTTGAGTTGTCAAGGTCACATCAGGAGAAGCGCTCTCTTGTACAGCAAGGTTAGTACGCTTAGGCTGCTTGGGAGTAGTAACAATAGACTGAGGTTTTGAGGTGAGGGGTTTATACTTTCGATGCCAACGTGGGTAGCCAATCACAGTCCAACACTTATCCCCACTGTGATTCTTTTGCCCACATGCCTGACAAGCTGGTCCTTTATATTCATTCTGAGATCTGTCATACATAGCAGCAGCATCTTGATTTGCTGAACCAAACAAGTCCCTTTGTGATTCTTCTTGTTGCAAAGTGGAAAATGCAACATCAACACTAGGGAGGGGATTTTGCATTAAGAGTTGAGAGCGAAGAGCAACATACATATCATCAAGACCATTCAAGAATTGAAGAAGACGTGACTTAGCTTTATATTTATCAATAGCAGAAATAAAGGCTGTAACATCTGCAGCAACAGTGGTAATCACGGGGAGTGCATTCATGGACTCAATATCCTCCCAGAGGCTACTCAAGGTACTGAAATAGTCATTGAGTTTCATATTGTTTTGTCTAAGTGCATACAGATCACGAGTGGGCTTATATTTTTAAGACCCATTACTTAACAAGAAGCATTTTTCAAGCTGAGACCATACCTCAGATGCAGAGTTTATGAAGAGGATGGACTGTTTAATACCATCAGCAACATTTCTATGCAACCATGAAACAACAAGGTCATTACAGGTGTCCCATTGAGCCGCTTGAACAACATCAGAAGCATATCTGGGAATAGATCCAGTCAAGAACACTAGCTTGCATTTAGCAGAGAGTTGAATTTCAAACGATCGTTTCCAAGATCTATAGTCTGAAACACATTGTAGCTTGGAGACACTTACAGATAATGTCGTGCCATTCACCATTTTGGGTAAATAAACACTCAAGCTTTCTTAGATCTGAAATAAAAACAGATTAAGAGATGATGAAAGAGTATAACACAAATTAGTTGAATTTAAAAACAAAACCAAATAAGCATAAGTAATGGCTCTGATACCATAAAGACTAATAGAGCAATATACAAATTTGGAAATGAGAAACAACCACAAATGTCAAAATGATAATTATTCAATAATGCCTTCAATCCATACAGCTTCCTTTATATATAGCAATCAACAAACTAGAAATAGAGAAAGACAACCATGTCCTTATACTATCAGAGTACTTAAGCTAACAAGAAGGATAAAGGAGACAATTATGAGAATGTGGTCCTAGAGGTGGTTGTTGAGAGAATAGTGATGTGGCATGCAAGGTGGCACAGCAGCAACGTATGTATGATACCTACGGCTTAAGTATGTATGATACATACGGCTTATGAATCAGTGGAACATTCTTGTTCACAGATATTGTCATATGAATTTGACTACTGCAGCAGAGTTATGAATGGTTGAATACTAGATTTCTTCGGTGAACAGTGTGATAACTTTTATGTAATTTTTACATACAACAAACTCTTTTTCAAATGTCTAACAGTCTAAGCATTTAAAGTGTTTCACTATTTTGAGGAACCTAAATTGAAAGTCACACTAATGAATGTTTCCACATTGCACGGGATTGTAAGACATCCTATAGGATGATCATAGCCAAACTCTTGTTCAGCCCGCCTTAACAACTTTTGGAATGAACGATGTTTTAAATATGATAATGGAACAATGAACTCTTCCTTTCAGTTTTTCCGACATAAACAGCAAAGTGGCATTTTGGTAAATTTTTACTTTTAAGTTCAGCAAAGTGAATTCCCATGATATATATGTATCTTTGATAGAAGGAGGTATAGAAAATTAGAGCTACAATTACTCTCCAGAAATAATTTGCAATCTGATAAATTAATTAAATGAGCCGAGCCGAGTTATTTGTATGTTCGGCTCAAACTCGACTTATTTAGCTCGGAGTCGGCTCGAACTCGGTAACTCGACTTGGCTCGTATAAAATTTTTATATATAACAAATAATAAATATTTACTAATCACTTGTATAAAGATTTTAAATTTTTTAATTAAAATTTAATACTTATTTTAAAGTAAAATGATTAATTTAATTAAAATTTAATACATATTTTAATAATAAATAATATAATTAATTTAATACATATCACAGGAGCTTGATTATTTTAACAAATAATTTCTAATTAAAGTTAACTGTAAATTTCATCTCACACTTTTATTAGAGGAGTCTATGATAAAATCGACCAAAATTACAATTTCAAAAAAATTAAAATAGTGAGTCATTATAATATTTTTAAGAAAAAAAATAAAATAGTTTTTAATAATTATATTTCCCGACCCCTTAAAGGGGCTTGCTTTCTTTATTTATTTTATATGTCTTTTCTAATTTTAACCAATTTATCTTAAATATCAGAAATTACTATATCTTTGACAATCGACATCTACAATTTAAAAGTAATGTACGATTTCTAAAGTTATGAATGTCTAAATAATTTAAAATAAAATTAATTTTATTCTTAAAACTTGACTTGTGAAATATATTGATAAAATTATACACCAATGGATTAAGAATCAAGTCTAGGGTGTGAGTGTGGGTATATAATTGTAAGATGAAACTAGTATTTGCGAACTATACCTTAGGTTGGGTCGATTAAAAAATATATGCGAACTTTTAGTGGACAACTAAACTCGACTCGAGTTCGGCTCGGTTGTTCGTGAGCAAACTCGTGTTCGACTTGGCTTTGCTCGGCTCGTTTATGATGCCTACTGCTTATGAATCAGTGGAACATTCTTGTTCACAGATATTGTCATATGAGTTTCACTAGTGCAGCAGAGTTATGAATGGTTGAATAGATTTCTTCGCTGAACAGTATGATAACTTTTATATAATTTTTACATACAACAAACTCTGTTTCAAATGTCTAAGTGTCTAAGCACTTATAAATGTTTCACTATTTCGAGGAACCTAAATTGAAAGTCACACTAATGAATATTTCCACGTTGCACGAGATTGTAAGATATCCCATAGGATGATCATAGCCAAACTCTTCTTCAGCCCGCCTGAACAACTTTTGGAATGAACGATGCTTTAAATATGATAATGGAACTATGAATTTCTTCTATTCTATTGAGTAACCAGCTCATCTAAAATCTTAAGGTGTTAGAGGAAGGCCCCAATAGGATCATATATTTAACACTCCCCCTCACTCGAAAGCCCATTTATGGGTCGAAGAGTGGACCACCGGCTCCCATCTTTGGGGAATAATTGCCTTAATGTCCACAATAAATTGTGAGAATATTGGAGGTGGCTAGGAATTGAACCTTAGTCCTCCCGCTAACCTAAGCTCTGATACCATGTTGAGTAACCAGCTCATCTAAAACCTTAAGGTGTTAGAGGAAGGCCCAGATAGGATCATATATTTAACACTTTCAGTTTCTCCGACATAAACAGCAAAGTTGCCTTTTGGTACATTTCTACTTTTAAGTTCAGCAAAGTGGATTCCCTTGAAGTTAGGGTTGACTGTACTTTCATTTCTGTAAGAAATATTTCAATGAAATATTCTGCAGTTTCATGACATTATATTTTGTCACTGTTTGCATTCTTAAACAACTAACTTTTCCAGACATGTTAAACCTTGAATTTAAATGTTGATGCAGTTAATAAGTTTTTTCATTGCCACAGGTTAAAAACGATTAAGCAACCAAATATATCTGTATTGGGACATTTTTTAAATTCAATAGTAGGATCTTATTTGGTAATTCTTATCGAATTAAATGGTTGGATTCCTCAGATTTTATACAGAACTAACTGCTCAGTACGGGAGTCTGAGTCACGTGGCCCTCGGAAATTATGACCAAAGTTGTGCACTAAGCCTTGATCAGTTTATCTAGTTAGGTAAGCCATTGACAAGTAAAACCAATTAGAGAGTACTTTAGCAGTACCATAAGGTGAGAAACAAGATTGTCAAGACTTGTCACTGTTGCAAAATGAAATAGAAATGTTTAGCTATTAGTGCAAACATAGCCAAGTTGTTCCAGTTTTTAGAATTATGTAACCGACTTTGATGACCAACTCATCAAAAGCCAGCTATTGTATCAGACGAGTAGCTATAAATCCCTACGTAATCTCCTTAATGTTGAGTTGCAAAACAGAGCCATGTGAATTCCAATGTACTATTGTTTACCACTAACCCCACAAGTAAGGTACTTGCACCACTCATGTTGTTGTCGAAATATAATCCCCTTACAAAGTGCATCTATATATACACTTGCAATTCATCTGATACTCTCATCAAAACTACCAAGCTCAATTATCTGAGATTTCTTCAATTATCAAGTCCTCAAGAGATCATTATTTCATATTCATTCTTCAGATCTATGGCTATCCGTATGCCTCTTATTAACCAAGCTAAACAAATTCTTCGAAGATCTTCCTTAACTGTCAGGCACACAAGTTCTACAATGTCAGATGTACCAAAGGGTTATTTTGCAGTCTATGTTGGAGAACAAGAAAAGAAGCGATTCATGATCCCATTATCATTCTTAAATAAATCTTCTTTTCAGAACTTGTTGAGTCAAGCAGAGGAAGAATACGGCTTTCATCATCAAAATGCTGGACTTACAATACCATGCAGAGAGGATATATTCCTTGATCTCACTTCTCATTTAGGGGGATTATGAGGCAGGATTGATGCTTCAGTTTTTTTACTGACTGCAACATGTACAGAATTGATCATCATACATTTTTGTAGACATTTTTTCTTTGCTTTTTTGCCTTAAAGTAATAACTAGGGTTGGCTGTACTTTCTTTTCTGTAAGAAACTTTTTTGTTGAAATTTTCAGCAACTTGGTCCATAAGAAAGTGTAATTTGCAGACCTTTCTTTACTGGAAGACATTTACTGTATTTTTAAATAAATGTTATATCCAATTTGGTACTTTAGCATTCATCATTTTATCCGTATAGAAGTCAATGGTATTTAAGCTAACAAGAAGGATAAAAGAGACAATTATGAGAATGTGGTCCTAGAGGTGGTTGTTGAGAGAATAGTGATGTGGCATGCAAGGTGGCACAGCAGCAACGTACATAATCTGCATTACTCCCCTTCAGGCTGATCTGGAGACGCAGGGGAAGCTAAGCTCCAATCTTGTCCAGAAGGTGATAGTGTTGTTTCACTGAGAGTGGCTTTGTTAGTATGTCTGCATGTTGAGACCCAGAAGGCACATGAGAAGTTTTAATATCTCCAGCCTTTACTTTGTCGCGTATGAAGTGACAATCCACTTCAATATGTTTGGTTCTAGCATGCATCACTGGGTTGGCTGCAATAGAGAGTGCTGCCATGTTATCACAATGCAGAACTGTATGTGGCAAGGAGGAGAGGCCCATGTCTTTCAGGAGAGTAAATAACCACGTTATTTCACATGTTGTAAGTGCCATGGAGCGATACTGAACGAGTTACAACTTGTTGTTTCTTTGTTTGCCAACTCACAGGAGAGTCACCCAGAAGCAAACAAAAACCAGATGTTGATCGACGAGTTACCGGACAATTCGCCCAATCACTGTCTGAGTATGCTTGTATCGAGGGGCGGGATGCAGATAACAAGAGAACACCCTGAGACGGATTGCCTCCCAAATATCGAAGTAGTTTCATTGCTGCCTGAAGATGGTTGGCTCAAGATGTGCACAGCAAACACAATATCTGGACGTGTCACTGTCAAGTATATAAGTTTTCCAACGAGTCTTTGATAAGGATGAGGATCTGTGAGTGGCGTGCCACTTGTCGGAGTTAATTTCAGATGTGAGTCCATTGGAAATTTGAGGGATGATGCATTTGTCATGCCGAATTCATGTAGCAAATCCAACGTGTATTTCTTCTGTGAAACGAAGAAGCCAGCTGACGAGCGAGCAATTTCAAGGCCCAGAAAATAGCTCACTACACTCAGATCTTTCATATGAAACTGCTTAGCCAACATTGCTTTGAGGTGCTCAATCTCCGTATTAGTGTTGCCAGATATAAGAAGGTCATCAACGTAAACAAGCACCAATGTAATTTTCTCACCCGAGGTTTTTGTAAACAAGCTGTAGTCAGTTTTTGATTGCTCATAGCCAAGGTTCAGCAATGTTTCAGACAGTTGACTGAACCATTGGCGTGGTGCCTGTCTGAGCCCGTACAATGATTTTAAAAGTTGACCCACCCATTCGCCAGTTGACCAATTTGCAGCATGGGCAGACTCAGCAGTAATTCGCGATCTCATGCCACTGTACCCTTAAGGAAATTTCATATAGATAATTTCATCAAGATCTCCGTTCAGGAATGCGTTAGACACGTCCATTTGTACTGTTAATTTCGCGACTTGAGGGAATGTTTCTGCATAATCAATGCCATAAATCTGTTTGCATCCCAGAACCACGAGCCTTGATTTGTACCTTTCAATCATTCCATCAGGATTGTACTTAGTTTTGAAGAGCCACTTGCATCCAATGGCTTTCTTGCCTGGGGAAGTTTAGTAATTTTCCAAGTGTTGTTCTCTTCCAAGGCTGTTAACTCACTATTCATGGCTTCTCTCCAATTCTCGCTTTGCACAACTTGTTTAAAGCTGGTAGGATCATTGTTAATTGTCAAGTTTGCTGAGAAACACTGAAAATGATCATTTATCACCATGTCAACAATGCTTGCAACATTTGCAGATGTGTGCACACTGTTCACATAATCTCCCAACCAAGCAGGCTTATGAGTGACTCGAGAGGATCTCCTATTCAGGTGGTGATGTGTATGAATCATTGTTTTTTGTCTCATCAGTTGGCTGCCCATCCTCAAACACTATGTCATCATGGCAGTAGGCACTAGGCTGAGGCATCTTCACAGGCTTAGGTTGTATATAAGAATCTGAACTTGCACTATTGAGAGGAAAAATTGACTCATGAAAGATCACGTCACGAGAGATAAATGTCTTCTTGTTTGTAAAATCCAAGGTATAGCCCTTTTGAATAAACGGTTATCCAACAAAGACACACGGGACTCCCCTTGGGCCGAATTTATCACCATTTTGAGATGGGTTCGCAGCAAAGGCAAGGCGCCCATAGGCTTTTACACGATCATAATCCGGTGGTTCGTCAAACATGGTCTCGTATGGTGTTTTATTCTCCAAAACTGGTGTTGGAAGTCGGTTAATCAAATAAACAGCATCAAGGACACACTCACCCCAGTGTTCCAATGGCAGACCAGCTTGAAAATAAAGGCATCTAGCAACTTCAAGCACATATCTATGACGTCGTTCCACACGAGCATTTTGCTGTGATCGATTGACACATAAGGTTTGGTGTAATATTCCATTGTCTGCATAGAACTGTCGACAGTTTTAAATCACTAAACTTTGTTGCATTATCAGACCATATAGTTTGTACATTTCGTTTGAATTGCACACCATCATAGTTGCAAAAGGATTTCATGGTGGCAAGATAATTCTGATTTCTGATGTAGGAGATATACCCAAGTAACTCTAGAGTAATCATCAACTATGGTGAGAAAATGTTTATATTTTCCTCTTGTAGCCACTCTATTAGGCCCCCACGTGTCAACATGTATCAGTTGAAACTTATCAGAAGCATGTGAATTACTCAAGTCAAATGAGAGTTTAGCAAACTTAGACATTGGACAAGTGACACATATTTTTTCAACTAGCAAGGGATGGTATCTAAGAAAAGGTATATACCTCAATTTGGTGATGGAAGCATGTCCCAATCATGTGTGCCACAATGCATAGTCTGATATTGGCTGCTTCGAGACAGAGTTAGTAGTGATCACAACAAGCTCATCCTTGAGATAATACAATCCATTTTGAAGTGCACCATTTTCCCGTGTTTGCTTTGTTGCTGCATCAATAATAGTGAATCCTTCTCGGTAAAAATGGACCACATAGTTGTTGACCTCAGACATCCTATGAATAGACATTAAATTATGTTGAAACTGAGGCAACAAAAAGAACCTTTTTCAAGACAAGACCACTTTTCAGTATTAAGTTTCCAATATGAGTAATCTTTGCACTGGCCCCTGTTGGCAACTTAATAATTACATCAGGAGGAGCTGCTCGAACATTGCTCAGTATATCAATGCTAAAGGTCATGTGGTCTCTTGCACCAGAGTCAACAATCCAGGTTGTGTTATCAGTCGTAGACATATGACAAGACACCATTCCAGAAAAACAATTTTCGAGCTCATCATCAGGAATTGACAAGGAAGCACTATTCGATGCAGCTGACTGAGGTAAAATTTTCAAAAGTTGCTGCAGTTGTTGAGTTGTCAAGGTCACATCAGGAGAAGCGCTCTCTTGTACAGCATGGTTAGCACGCCTAGGCTGCTTGGGAGTAGTAACAATAGACTGAGGTTTTGAGGTGAGGGGTTTATACTTTCGATGCCAACGTGGGTAGCCTATCACAGTCTAACACTTATCCCCACTGTGATTCTTTTGCCCACATGCCTGACAAGTTGGTCCTTTATATTCATTCTGAGATCTGCCATACATAGCAGCAGCATCTTGATTTACTGAACCAAACAAGTCCCTTTGTGATTCTTCTTGTTGTAAAGTGGAAAATGCAACATCAACACTAGGGAGGGGATTTTGCATTAAGAGTTGAGAGCGAAGAGCAACATACATATCATCAAGACCATTCAAGAATTAAAGAAGACGTGACTTAGCTTTATATTTATCAATAGCAGAAATAAAGGCTGTAACGTCTGCAGCAACAGTGGTAATCACTGGGAGTGCTTTCATGGACTCAATATCCTCCCAGAGGCTACTCAAGGTAGTGAAATAGTCATTGAGTTTCATATTGTTTTGTCTAAGTGCATATAGATCACTAGTGGGCTTATATTTTTAAGACCCATTACTTAACAAGAAGCGTTTTTCAAGCTGAGACCATACCTCCGATGCAGAGTTTATGAAGAGGATGGACTGTTTAATACCATCAGCAACATTTCTATGCAACCATGACACAACAAGGTCATTACAGGTGTCCCATTGAGCCGCTTGAACAGCATCAGAAGCATATCTGGGAATAGATCCAGTCAAGAACCCTAATTTGCATTTAGCAGAGAGTTGAATTTCAAACGATCGTTTCCAAGATCTATAGTCTGAAGCACATTGTAGCTTGGAGACACTTACAGATAAAGGACCATACGCCATTTTGGGTAAACAGACACTCAAGCTTTCTTAGATCTGAAATAAAAACAGATAGAGAGATGATGAAAGAGTATGACACAGATTAGTTGAATTTAAAAACAAAACCAAATAAGCATATGTAATGGCTCTGATACCATAAAGACTAATAGAGAAATATACAAATCTGGAAATGAGAAACAACCATAAATGTCAAAATGATAATCATTCAATAATGCCTTCAATCCATACAGCTTTCTTTACATATAGCAATCAACAAACTAGGAATAGAGAAGGACAACCATGTTCTTATACTATCAGAGTACTTAAGCTAACTAGAAGGATAAAAAAGACAATTATGAGAATGTGGTCCTAGAGGAGCAACGTACATAATCTGCATTAGCCTTAAGTATGTATGATACCTACGGCCTATGAATCAGTGGAACATTCTTGTTCACAGGTATTGTCATATAAATTTGACTAGTACAGCAGAGTTATGAATGGTTGAATACTAGATTTCTTCGGTGAACAGTGTGATAACTTTTATGTAATTTTTACATACAACAAACTCTTTTTCAAATGTCTAACAGTCTAAGCATTTAAAGTGTTTCACTATTTCGAGAAACCTAAATTGAAAGTCACACTAATGAACGTTTCCACATTGCACGGGATTGTAAGACATCTTATAGGATGATCATAGCCAAACTCTTCTCCAGCCCGCTTTAACAACTTTTGGAATGAACGATGTTTTAAATATGATAATGGAACAATGAATCTCTTCCTTTCAGTTTTTCCGACATAAACAGCAAAGTGGCATTTTGGTAAATTTCTACTTTTAAGTTCAGCAAAGTGAATTCCCATGATATATACGTATCTTTGATAGAAGGATGTATAGAAAATTAGAGCTACAATTACTCTCCCCAAATAATTTGCAATCTGATTAATTAATTAAATGAGCCGAGCCGAGTTATTTGTATGTTCGGCTCGGACTCGACTCGTTTAGTTCGGAGTCGGCTCGAACTCGGTAACTCGACTTGGCTCGTATAAAATTTTATATATAACAATAATAAATATTACTAATCACTTGTATAAAAATTTTAAATTTTTTAATTAAAATTTAATACTTATTTTAAAGTAAAATGATTAATTTAATTAAAATTTAATACATATTTTAATAATAAATAAAATAATTAATTTAATACATATTACAGGAGCTTGATTATTTTAACAAATAATTTCTAATTAAAGTTAACTGTAAATTTCATCTCACACTTTTATTAGAGGAGTCTATGATAAAATCGACCAAAATTACAATTTCAAAAAAATTATAATAATGAGTTGTTAAAATAAATTATAACATTATAATATTTTTAAGAAAAAAAATAAAATAGTTTTTAATAATTATATTTCTCGACCACTTAAAGGGGCTTACTTTCTTTATTTTATTTTATATGTCTTTTCTAATTTTAACCAATTTAACTGAAATATCAGAAATTACTATATATTTGACAATCGACATCTACAATTTAAAAGTAATGTACGATTTCTAAAGTTATGAATGTCTAAATAATTTAAAATAAATTAATTTTATTCTTTAAAACTTGACTTGTGAAATATATTGATAAAATTATACACCAATGGATTAAGAATTAAGTCTAGGGTGTGAGTGTGGGTATATAATTATAAGATGAAACTAGTATTTTGCGAACTATACCTTAAGCTGGGTCGATTAAAAATATATACGAACTGTTAGTGGACAACTCAACTCGGCTCGAGTTTGGCTCGGCTCGGTTGTTCGTGAGCAAATGGCTTTGCTCGGCTCGTTTATAAACGAGTCGATCGTGAACATTTATTTTGGCTCAGTTTTTAAACTCGGCTCGGCGCGGCTCGGCGAGGCATAAGTGGAATGCTTGTGTGGCCTAGTGCTAGTGGGAACTCTTATATTTTTCTTTTCTAGTACAAGTTTAATTATTTATATTGATTATTTAATTATTAATATAAAATATATTGAGTAAGGATTATTTTAATCATACTCTGAATATATTTTGTAATATTAATATTAATTAATCAGGATATAATATAAATAATAAGGAAAACCCATTTTGTTTACTTTTTCTGTTTTGTTACTTGGTGTACCACATCAAGTAAAATAGAAGAAGAGCAACTTGAGATGCCTATATATTGAGAGGTATACTTGAGATTAAAAGGACACAAGTCTCGGTGCCTACATCGCAAACATATATGAGTTGCATAGGTTTTTTGGGCAAACTGAGGTGCGAGTCGCCGTTGATCATTGTTGGTTATGTGGCCAGATTGATCTGTTGCTGTTTTATTCTGGAAGCGATATTGCTGCATTCCATCACAGCTTAAGTGGGGGCAATAATCTCTTCAAGAACAGTCAAGTCCTCTTGAAGGGTTTTGGCGACTCAGCTGTTGTGTTCTTCTTCTTATCAGAATTTGGAAAGCGATAAGAGATAAGTTTTTCTTTACTTTATTTGTCAATTACAGTCTTTTATAGTTTGTTATTGCCTTCGTGTTTTATTTCATTAGTTGGTTATTTTCCATGTTCTTGTTATTATATATATAACTGCCCATTGTTGCTGTGTAGTTAGAATTATACCCAACAATCTTGAAGAGATTATCTGTGTTATATATTAATTAGCAAGATGGTTAACGAAACTGGTGATGTTCCTAAAACTGTTGAGACTGGTTTTGGTTCTGGTGGTACTACTACCATTGACTGGACCACGTATCGTTTTCCCCATCCAATTGATTTATCGGGTATGCCTAATAAATTTAGTGGTGGAGCTTCTTTTTCTCTTTGGCAGAAAAAGACGAAGCTCTAGTTAACGGTTGAGGGGTCTATTGTTAGTGGTACAGTATGATCCTCCTGGGTTGGATCAAGAGGAAAGCTGAATCTGTTAAGGTTTATGCTTTATGGGCTGAGAAGGATGGGGTGGCTAGGGCAGCCAATTTTGGCATCCTTGGAGAACACCTTGTTCGATGTTTATTCATCAGATGCCTATACTGCTAAAGTCTAATGGGAATAAGCTGGACCAAACCCATAATACTGATTCTCAAGGATTTGAGAAGTATTCTATGGCTAGGTTTCTTGATTTTAAGCTGGTGGATGGAAAATCCATGACTGAACAGGTTCATGAGTTGAGATGTTAGTTCATGATTTGGGTGAGTCCGGTAGGTCTTGCTTGAGAAGTTTCGAGTGATGTCTGTGATTGAAAAGCTCCATAAGGCTTGGGAAGAGTTTGCTCTCTCCCTGAAAAGACAGAAAGGAGAGATCACATGGACTAACTTGATGTTGGACATCTCAGTACGGGAGCAGCACAAGTCCAAATAAGGACATGTGTTGCCTGTGGAACATGGGAGCTCGAAGGTGAATGTAGTGATTGTAGGACAGAAAAGAAAGGTAGTCACTAAGAAGGCTAACACTAAACCTGACAAGAACAAGGCTAAGAAACCAAAGGCGAACAAACCATGTTGGTCTTGTGGACAGGTTGGTCATTGGAGCAAGAACTGTCCAAGTAAGAAAGCTAAGAAAGCTGGAGTGGTTAGCTCAAGCAAATATTGTGCTTGGACTTTGGAACCACGAATGGGCCAGTAGCTAACATGGTCATTGGTGAGGTTGTTGCCTCTGGAAACCGATGACGGGTATGGTTACTTACAACCCTGTACTACTTTTCACTTATCTGTCATATGAGTGGTTGATTGATACTGGAGCTAATGTACATATTTGTGCTGATATTAGCTTGTTTGTATCTTGTCAACAGAGTCATGGAGTGACAGTGACGATGGGAATGCTAGTGCTGCACAAGTGCTTGGAATAGGAAACGTAGACCTGAAGTTTGCTTCTGGGCGGATTCTATCTCTCCCTAGAGTGTATCATGTTCCCCTCTATTCGTAGAAATATTATAAGTGGAAGTTGTTTAGTTAAAAACGGCTTTGAACTTTCTTTGAAGTGTAATAAAGTAGTTATTACTCATACTGGTACATTCTTTGGCAAGGGTTACTTGTCTGATGGTTTGTTTTTAATAAATGTGAACCCGTTTTGGGTGGTTTTATTAATGATAGTGTTGCACCTTCTATTAATTGTGTAGAATCATCTGATTTGTGGCACTTACGACTTGGTCATTTAAATCTTGGTGCTCTAAAGAATATGTTGAATTAGAGTTGATTCCAAAATACGCCATTGATAAGAAATCTAAGTGTCAAGTGTGTGTAACTGCTAAACAAACAAGGAAACATTTTTATAATGTTTGTAGGGATTCAGACTTGTTAGATTTAGTGCACTCAGACATATGTGAATTTGGTGGTGTGTTGACCAAGGATCACTGTAGATATTTCATTACCTTTACAGATGATTGTAGTAAATATTGTTATGTTTATTTGCTTAAAACATAAGAATGAAGCACTAGATAAATTCATTATGTATAAAAATGAAGCTGAAACCAAATTGGCAAAGTACTTAAACGTTTGAGGTCTGATAGAGGTGGTGAGCATACGAGTACCTTGTTTAATGAATTTTGCGCAAACAATGGTATAGTTCATGAGGTTACTCCACCATACACACCTGAGTCTAATGGGTGGCAGAACGAAAGAACAGAACTTTTAAAGACATGATTAACAATATGCTAATTAATTCTGGGTTGCCTAAGTACATGTGGGGAGATGCTCTGAATACGGCTTGCCATATTCTGAATAGAGTCCCTCTGAAAACATATGGACAAGACACCATATGAATTATGAAGAAAGCGTAGGACAGTTTGAGTTATCTTCGTGTGTGGGGGTGCCTTGCTAAGGTGCTTGTCTCTGAACACAAGAGAAAGAAACTGGGTCCGAAACTGTTGATTGTATCTTTTTGGGCTATCTTGAAACCACAACTGCTATGAGATTTTTAGTATTAAAATCTGACATAGATGGTATTGTGGCGAATACGATAGTTGAGTTTCATGATGAAACTTTCTTTGAGGAAGTATTCCCAATGAAGACTGGTATATCTTTGGGTGGTTCTGAGGATGATCCCACTCACACATCAAGTTCTATTCCTGATCATGTGGAAAAGATGACAAATATGGGGGTGGATCCTGGTAGTAGCTCTACTCCTAACAAAGTAGAGGAACCTAGAAGGAGTAAGCGTTCAAGGCTAGTCAAGGACTTTGGAAGTGATTACATCACTTACAATGTCGAGGACGAACCTTTAACTTTCCGTCAGGCCATGGATTCTTTGGAATCAAGGTACTGGAAAGGCGCTGTGAAGAGTGAGATGGACTCTATTATTCTAATGGAACATGGGAGTTAGTCGATCTCCCTCCTGGGTGTTCTACTATAGGATGTAGTGGATTTCAAGAGGAAGTTAAACCCTGATGGTTCAATAGATAAGTACAAGGCTAGGCTAGTTGCTAAGGGCTTTAGGCAAAGAGAAGGCATTGATTATTTTGATACATATTCTCCAGTTGCCCGAATGACAACAATCTGAATGGCTTATTGCATTGGCTTTTGTACATGGTCTTATCATCCATCAAATGGATGTAAAGACGGCTTTTCTTTATGGTGACCTTGAAGAAGAGATTTATATGGATCATCCTGAGGATTTGTTGTATCTGGTAATGAGAGGAAAGTATGTAGACTAGTCAAGTCCATCTATGGCCTTAAACAAGCACCTATAGACTGGCAAAAAAAGTTTGATGAAACTGTTTTAGACTTCGAGTTTTTAGTTTAATGAAAGTGACAAGTGTGTCTACTATAAGGTTAGAGGTAATGATTGTGTGATCGTGTGCTTGTATGTAGATGAATCTTGTTGTTGGAACCAATATTGAGATTATTAACAAGACAAAGAGTTTCTTGAAGATGCACTTGAGATGAAAGATATGGGTAAAAGCTGGGTGTGATTCTTGGGATCAAGTGACTCAGTCAACTGATGGAATAACTTTGTCACGGTCTCATTATATAGAGAAATCTATACTTGAGATGTATGGTTATTCAAATTGTAGAATCGCTAGTACACCATATGATTCAAAAGTTGTCTTAGTTAAGAATAGTTCAGGAGTTCCTGTGTCTCAGTTAGGTATTCTTAGATTATTGGGAGTTTGCAATATCTTGCTAATGTGACTAGGCCAGATATTTCTTATTCTGTGTCTAAGTTGGCTAGATATACAAGCTATCAAAATAAGACTCATTGGGAGGCACTGGATAGAGTTCTTTGATATCTGAAGGGAACTATGTCCCTTGGCTTGCATTACCCGGAGATTTCCGGGGGTACTCGAGGGGTACAGTGATGCAAGTTGGATAGCTAAGAAATCTGGTTCCAATGGAGTGACTGGATATGTGTTACCCTTGCGGGTGGAGCAGTGTCCTGGAAGTCTTCTAGACAGACTTTGATTACTCGGTCTACTTTTGAGGCTGAGTTGTGTGCACTTGATGCCACGGGGACGGAGGCTGAATGGTTACATTGACTCGTGAGTATGTTACTTGTATTAAGTAAGCCGATTCCTGCCATTCTGTTCATTGTGATAGCCGTACAAACTATCGACAAAGTCAGAGTGTAAAGTATAATGCTAAAATAAAGAGACACATCACAGTTAGACTAAAGTCTATAAGGGGTCTTGGTCTGATAGGATTATTGCTATAGAGTTCATAGGAACTCAGGATAATATAGCTAATCCGTTGACTAAAGGGATTGAGCATGCTATAGTCCTTAAGTCGAGGTTGGGGATGGACTGGTAACCCATCATAATTCATCAACAGCGGGAACCCAATACACCTGAGAGGAGATCCCTCGAAGTGTATTCAATGTGGTAATAACAAGTTGTAAGGATAAATTGGTAGTACCTCTACCATATACAGTTAGATACTTATATATCTGAGTCTATTCCCTATAAACCTTAAGAGGTACTTGGAACTGCTAGTTAGCAAGAGTTATTTGAACTCTGAATGGGTCAAGTACGTTTGACGAGATGATAGCAGTACATCTCTGGAGATGCCCAGCCTAAGCGAATGTAATTGTGTGGTCGCAATTAGAGGAAAGGGTTATTCCTCGAAACATTCGACGAACAGGATCGAGACATGAACATTAACGTCTCAAAGCCGTAGATTGGCACCATAGCCTTTGACTTGTCGTCGTCTATGGAGTGTGGTTACACCCAACGGATAAGATTCAAGGTGAAACATCCATCTGTATCCTGTAGCCATCGAAGTAGAGGACTTAGGAGGGTTCAAACCCCGGGAGGGTACCGCTCTGAAAAGCAAGTCATGATAAAATCTGGTATGCAATTTAATTATGGATTTGTGGGGGATTGTTAGAAAATGGAAAGTTTAAGGCATATTTTATATATGTTTCTTGATATGATTTCCGGAAACTAACACTTGGAGGTTGTTCCTTGACATGAAGACTTAAACCTTCATATTTGGATCTAAGATATTTTCTTAGTGGAATCCATGAATATATTGAGACAAAGTTGCTTGTTTGAAATGGGTTATGGGGATTTTGTCCCACATTGGTATTGTAAAAGAAAGATATTGAGTTTATATAGCATCTTGTGTTAGTGTTGTTTACAACTACTAGCATAAGTGGAATGCTTGTGTGGCCTAGTGCTAGTGGGAACTCAACCCGATTGGGAGTCAGAGGAAATATACTGAGTAAGGATTATTTTAATCATACTCTGAATATATTTTGTAATATTAATATTAATTAATCAGGATATAATATAAATAATAAGGAAAACCCATTTTGTTTACTTTTTCTGTTTTGTTACTTGGTGTACCACATCAAGTAAAATAGAAGAAGAGCAACTTGAGATGCCTATATATTGAGAGGTATACTTGAGATTAAAAGGACACAAGTCTCGGTGCCTACCTCGCAAACATATATGAGTTGCATAGGTTTTTTGGGCAAACTGAGGTGCGCCGTCGCCGTTGATCATTGTGGTTTTGTGGTCAGATTGATCTGTTTGTTGTTTTATCCTGGAAGCGATATTGCTGCATTCCATCACAGCTCTAAGTGGGGGCAATAATCTCTTCAAGAACAGTCAAGTCCTCTTGAAGGGTTTGGCGACTCAGCTGTTGTGTTATTCTTCTTATCAGAATTTGGAAAGCGATAAGAGATAAGTTTTCTTTACTTTCTTTGCAATTACAGTCTTTACTAGTTTGTTATTGCCTTCGTGTTTTATTTCGTTAATTGGTTATCTCGTCATGTTCTGGTTATTATATATATAACTGCTCATTGTTGCTGTGTAGTTAGAATTATACACAACAATGTGGTCCTAGAGGTCGTTGTTGAAGAATAGTGATGTGGCATGCAAGATGACACAACAGCAACGTACATATCTGCATCTAGCCTTAAGTAGGTATGATTACACCTAACGGCTATATGAATCAGTGGAACATCTCTGGTATCACTATATATTGTCATATGAATTTGACATAACTGGTTGAATACTAGATTCTTCGGTGAACAGTGTGATAACTTTTATATAATTTTTACATACAACAAACTCTTTTTCAAATGTCTAACAGTCTAAGCATTTAAAAAGTTTCACTATTTCGAGGAACCTAAATTGAAAATCACCCTAATGAACGTTTCCACATTGCACGGGATTGTAAGACATCCCTTAGGATGATCATAGCCAAACTCTTCCTCAGCCCGCCTCAACAACTTTTGGAATGAACGAGGCTTTAAATATGATAATGGAACTATGAATCTCTTCCTTTCAGTTTCTCCGACATAAACAGCAAAGTGGCATTTTGTAACATTTCCTACTTTTAAGTGTCAGCAAAGTGGGATTCCCATGATATATACGTATCTTTGATAGATAGATGTATAGATAATTAGAGCTACAATTACTCGCCCAGAAACAATTTGCAATCTGATAAATTGAATGAGTAAGAGATGAGATGAGTCGTGACGAGGATTGCCTTTGTATAAATAGTTGTGTCTGTAATAATATTACAGGTGAAGTTAAAAACAGCACGGTGAATCCAAAGGAAATTGCATATTTGGGGGACAGTTTCTTAACTTAAGGCAACTAACAGAAGTATGCAGTACTTGAACCTAGGATCTCCCCTAAACGGCCATTTTGTTGTTTAGGGAGGTTGTTACCGGAACATAAACCTTCCAACAAGTTTTCCTTTTTCCCTAAATTATTAGAAAAAACGATAGCAACAAGTTCATTATGATATTTCCTTTACTGTCAACTTTATGCTGTTATAGATAGATTTCCCGCCACTTATAGGTGTTATTAACTTTCATAACGAACAATAAAGACGTATTAATTAATTGTAATGTATATTTATAATGCCAGTAACATAGGATTTCACCATCTTGTTTGATTCCCCTGCCAGATATAACAGTCCTCGAATCATCAACTGGACCTACTTATAGACTGAATCTTAAACTCCACTCGATTATTAATATTCAAGGCTTTTCTAGCCGGTAGCTGTCTTACATTGTATATCAGGCATCAGCTTCCGATATTTCCTAAAAAAAAATCAATAAATTGACCTTGAGTGGAACAGCTGTTTTTTCTGTTGGAAAGGCAAATAAAATAGATTAGTTGTACTTGATTTATCATACTTAAAACTCCATTCTGTTAATTATCTTATGCTCCACTCTTGCACAAAATTGAAAATCTGACAAAGCTTTATTATCTTGCTTGGATTACAGGTAATTACCTGTTTATGCTCAATAAGAGTAAAGAAGAGTTCAAAACTACCTTATCATACTTAAAGCACAATGCATTTCTTGAAAGCCAAAAAGAATTTTAAAGAAATCAAGTTACTCTTAAATAGATCGTTAACATGATGATAAAGAAATTGCATGGAGTTAAGAAGTTTATAAGTTTTGTTATTTATAACCAAATGCCTCATATGTTTGATATATTGTTACCTTCTTGAATTTTGAACTCGATATCTTGAGGAAAAGCTATAGTACTTCAATGATCATCACACTCTCAGATTAAATCACAAACACATTTTTATGTGGTCCTGATGAAAGCTTGACAGAGCGTTAAATGGATGTACTTGTGAAGTGGTTAGCGAATTTTAAAATATGAACTTTGGCAGATTCTTTACTGGCCGCTTATTCTGCTTAGACAGATTCTTGTTCATAAAGAGTTCATAAAGCCGTTAATCATGTATTTAGGATTTAGGAATAACTTTTATGTAATCTGTTTGATTTCATTGATATTAATAAAGACTTATTTTGTTTTTATTACGGGACTTTATCTATTTAAGCGTTTAAATAAGATATACCATAGTTTGGAGTAAAGCTTTTTATGGATTATGATGAGATCATAATAGTGAGACCTAAAAAGATGATAACTCTAAACTTAAATAGTTCCTGGTCATAGGATTACTAACTGGTAATTATAATCCGCAAAGATCGGTACATACTATGCTTGCTTCATTATGAAGGATGTCCCTGTTCTCATAGACATTTGTGTGGTGACACTATAGCTAGTATGTAGGTGCTTATTATAGAATAAGTTCACTGAACATGACTCGCACAGCTGAACAACTGATGGAGTTCACTCACGTGTCAGCAGTTGTTCACATAGTGATAGTTGTACAAGTTTCCTTAGACTTGAGGTCATCATAGTCATCTTGTGTACACTGAACTATGCTTTGGTTTAGTTCTTAGTCTCCAGGGACAATTATTAGGGCTCTTCTGGGTATAGGAATTTGTACACGAAGATAGTGTATGATCAATAAAGGATTCACCCCTTCCAGTGAAGGAAGCGAATGTTCAAGGCTGATCCACTTATGCTAGTTCAGGAATCTCTGGCTAGAGTAAATGAATTAGAAAGGAGTTTCTAATTTGCATAGAACTACGCATAGTAAATGGTAAGCAAACTGATTGAATTAGATAGGCTTGACACGAGATCCATGCCTTATATTTAATCGGGACATTGTAGGTAGAAGGAGTTATTGTACGGTAACTATTCACTGACAGGTTCTTGGTATTCTAAGCAGTGAATTCATATTATCCGGATAGTCCCGATATGTTGAGAAGCATCACTCACGATGTAGAATAAATGTGATTAGTTAATTAATCATATTTAATAAATTAGAGAATTTATATAAATAATGATAAAATAGTTTTATTATTATTTATTTCTACTACCGGCTTAATATTGAACCTACAGGGTCACACCATAAAAAGAGAATGATTTATTGGGGAGGAATTAATTAATAATGGCTAATAATTATTTATTTGTGAAATAAATAATTAATTGGCAAATTTAATAATTGATTAAATGAGATTTAATTGATTATAAATTAATTAAGAAAAGTTCTTAATATTATTAATTAAAGGATTTAATTTTTGGAAATTAAATCAAGAGAGAGAATTATTTCTAAAGTGTTTAGAAAAATGATTAATAATTAAAAGGTGTTTTAATTATTAATGAGAATAATAAATGGGAAAATAATAATAATATTTATGGGAACTGAAAAATTTTGCCTATAAATACACTATTATAGACCCTATTTTATTCTAACACACATCGAACCCGAAAACCCAAAAGGTTGGAAAACCCAATTCTCTCCACCTTCTTCCTCCTCCTTAGCATCATTTTCTTGGTGGATACCGGTGGAGTGCTTCACACTTGAGGAGCAACTGCTAAGGATCTCTGATCGTTGTTTCCGAATTATTTTAAAAGGTTAATTCGATGCCCTCGAAATTTTTATTCACGATTTATATGCTTGTATTTGGATTTGGTATGTGTAAAAGTGTTTTACCATGCCCCTGCTTGCGTTAAAATCCAACATTTTCTAGTTTCTACTGACTCCAACATGTACGAATTGATCATGCACACATTTTTGTAGACATTTTCATTTAGCCTATGCAGGCTATGCTAGATTCCAATACCATGTACTTTAACGGTTTTCCTTTAAAATGCATAGTATACATAATGGCAATTGAACTTATTCCATTGTACTTCAAATAGCCGATTGTTTGATGACCAATCAAAGAACTGTAGCAGTGCTTAAATTAGTTATTTTTGCTTTGCAAAGATTTGCCATTTCAACATCTAAAAATTGGGTTAAAATAAAGTTAGATACTATAACAAGTCCTATAAGACTTCTTGCTGCAGTTGATGGGAGACAGAACCAACTGCAACAAAATGCCACTGAGTCATGGATCATGACACTGAGTCATGATCAGTTTGGGAATAACCTTAAATTGTTTCCTAGTAGCAGCCAGTTTATCTAGTTAGGTAAGCCAGTGACAAGTAAAACCATCTATGCAATAAGTTATGCGTAGAGCTTCAAGTAGCCGATCTTCTTTCTCAATCAGAGAGTGCTTTAGCAGTACCATGAACTATGAACATGGAGGATATAAGTTACATTTAGAGTTAGAGATATATGGATCTATGTAAATGGCCTAAACATAATTTTGGATTAACTTATTAGCATGTACATATATATTTTAATCGGATTGGGTTAGATTGGTTTAAAATTATCGAAAACCATATCCAACCCAATTAAATCGGGTTGACATTTTTTCAACCAAACTATATATCGGGTTGAAAGAAATCGGTTTGGTTCGGCCGAAATAGGGTCGATTCGGTTTGGATTGTTCGGGTTGGCCAAACCGTGTACACCCCTAGAAAAGGAGGTTTTGGATGTTCCAATGGACAGTGAAGTGTCTACTTTTCATGGGATTTGTCCCCCTTAACTATAAGTGGTACATGTTTAAATGGAGAAAAACATTGTTGAATTAATATGAGCATAGGTTGTATGCATATAGATCTGTGGTAAAAATTTCATAATTTTATATGCTTGTATGAATTAATTATGATTTTTACAAGTTATATTATGGATTAATTTTGTCTGATGAGAAATCGTTTCTCAGAATAATTTTGAATGTTGATCTGGGTTCTACAAGTGTTGTAGATCGTCTGGGTATTTTTTTCATAATTTTATGATGTATAGATTTTTTATTATGAATTTTTGAAGTTGTATCAATTAAAATTGTAATAAAATATAGATATATATATATAATATGTTGTATATATATATAATCTGTACATCTGCAAAAGTTTGTCTGTTGTTTGTGTGTTGCACGGCTGTCAGTAAAGGACAGAGAAGAATCAGAGTTGTCAGGTGCGCAAACCGAGGAAAAGCGGCGGCTGCTGAAAAAACAAACAAAAAAAAGAGGGGTGTAACGCATTCCGGGAATGCGTTACACACCTGTGGCGCATTCAAGGAATGCGTTACACCCTTTAATGGCTTAAATGGGGTGTAACGCATCACCAGAATGCGTTACAGGGCTTGTAACGCGTTCCTGTAATGCGTTACAGCCCGTCTGTTAATTTTAAAATTGATTTTCTGGGAGTTTCGTAACTCCGTTTTGGGTGTGTAATATACCGTTGGATTCGTTTTTCCGAGACCGATCTAATGGAGTGATCAATTTTAGTTTATATAAAAGTTTTGAACTGTTTATATTTCCATGAAGTTTTTAAAGCTATTTTTGACTGTTTTAGTTGCTTTTAAATGCTTCATGTGATACATAGAGATGTATATTGCTTAGACCAATGTGCTAGATGATGTAACATGCCTACCTTGATGTTTATTCATGTTGATATATGTGATATATGCTTATTTTATCATGCGATGATAGATTTAGGTGAACTTAAATGAACATAAGGTGTTTGTTAGACAACCTAGTATAGTGAAATTATTTCATAACCTTAAAAACAATATTATGAATACAATCATGAGATTCTTATGTTTGTGAAACACATAATTGAATATGAATTTTCGATATGAGAGAAAGGATGATTCTGTCAACAACAGATTTATATCTGTAAGAAAGGGTTATTAAGTGACGCCTCTTGACAATGCTCCACCCGATCTGGGAATCGTCTGATTATTGATTATTGATTTGAAATATTTAATTTAAAAGGAAGAATCTCTTTATAATATGATTATGATTGTAACGTAATATAATCCCTCTAAAATTAAATAATATCAAGTAGTAATTGGCCAATGACACAACGGGCTTGTGTCGGTCATAGCCTTCCAACATGATAGAAAGTAGTTCTTATTTTTGAATCATTGTCGTTTCGTGCCACAGCCGAGGGCTTTGATTTTGAAATAAGAAATACTTGTCTATACATAGAGATGTGTACATTGAATAAGATCTAAAGGTCGTTACGTGCCACAGCCGTGGGCCTTTGGGGACTGATTCATTTGTACGGAATGTTGGGTTTTGGACTTGACTTAGAATATTGAGTTTGTCGTGCCACAGCCGTGAACTCAATTATTCAAGAGGCCTAAAGTTTGATTAGGGAATAACATAAGATGTAATTGACAAGAGTTGTCTGCCTATTGAACATTACATGGTCATTTCGTGCCCAGCCGGGGTTGTGTAATGGAATGTAGAATCCCTATTCCCACTAGCATTATGAATGCTTAATTTTCACGTAGAGGGTTGAATAAATTAGATAAACTAGTGGGAGCCACTTATGAATAAAGACCCGGATTCATATAGTGCTTTAAAATGAAATCGAATATTTGCTAAGTGTTGTTATGTATTATCATTTACAGATTTACTTTGTACGTTATGTCTCTGCACTATCACTCAGGAGCATACTAAGATGCTCACAAATTGACTGGTCCTAATTATGCTGACTGGCTTCGAAACTTGAGAATTGTTCTCAGGATTGAGAAGCTGGAATACGTGATTGACTCACCTAAGCCTACTGAACCTGCTAGTGATGCACATAATGATGAACATGTTGTGTATCGTAAGTGGATAGATGATGCAAATGTTGCTCAATGCATCATGCTAGCTTCCATGAACATGAGCTACAGAAGCAATATGAGCATATGGATGCCTCGCACTATCCTCATGCATCAAACAAAGAGTTGTATGATGTGGCGGGGAGGACAGCTCGATCTGAGATATCGAAGGAGCCTGTTCGGTTGTAGGATGTCTGAGGGATCATCTGTGAATGACCATGTACTTAAGATGATCAATTTGATTGAACGTCTTGGACAACTTGGTTTGCCATGGATGGGGGAGCTGAGCCAAGACTTGGTCTTGTAATCGCTTCCGAGTTCGTTCTCGCAGTTTGTTGTGAACTTTCACATGGAATAAGTTGGATGTCAGCCTGCCTGAACTCCACAACATGTTGAAGACTGCGGAATCGAATTTTTCCCCTAAGAAGAGTTCTGTTCTTCTAATTGGTGAAGGTTCCAATCCTAAGAAAAGGAAGAGGAACTCTTCCAAGAAGAGAAAGTAGGTGAGAAAATGCGGTTCCACCAAAAGCTGAAGACCCAAAGAGCAAAGTTGTTTGCTTTCACTGTAACAAGGTGGGGCACTGGAAGAGGAACTGCAAGGTTTACCTTGCAGAATTGAAAAAGAAGAAGGGTAGTGAGACTACCGCTTCTGATTCAGGTATGTTCATGATAGAAGTGAAATATGTCATTTCTACTTGGGTATTAGATACCGCCTGTGGTTCTCATATCTGCATTTGTTGCAGGGACCAAGGAGAAGTAGGACTCTTGAGGAAGAGGAGGTGATTCTACTGATGGGAAATGGAGCAAGAGTTGCTGCTGAAGATGTAGAATCATTTCATTTACATAGGCCTACGGGCAAGACTATTGTTTGAAATAATTGTTATTTTGTTCCCTCGATTGTGAGGAATATTATCCCATGTTTAGACTGGATGGATTTTTCATTTATTATGAGAATAATGAATGTTCTATTCTTAGAGATAATATTCTTTATGGACGTGTACTTTAAATAATGGTCTGTATATAGGTGACATAATTTACTTCAGATTGAACAAACTAATAAAATAGAAAAGGGGATGATGAAAATCTCACTTTATAGTGGCATTACAGTCTCCATTTAGTAGACATGGAGAGAGGGCTGCAAATTTGCTAGGAATGGTACACACAGATGTATGTGGACCAATGTCTACGCGAAGCCATGGGTGGATTTTCATACTTCATTACTTTCATAGATGATAGATCTGGATTCGGATATGTGTTTTGATGAAACATAGTCTGAGCCTTTGAAAGTTCAAAGAATATAAGTATGAAAGTGGAGAAACAACCAAACATAGTATTATAACTCTTCGATCAGATCGAGGTGGTGAATACTTTAATGGAGTGTTTCTAGATTATCTCAAAATAAATGGTATACGTCTCCCAGTGGACTCCTCCAGATTGTATCTGAAAGGAGAAATCGAAACTTTTGTTAGACATAGTTTTGGTCCATGATGAGCTATGCAAATCTTCCAGTATTCCTATGGGGTTATGCATGGAAACCTCAGCATATTTACTGAATAAGGTGCCTTCTAAATCTGTTCCTCAACTCCGTATGAGATATGGAAATAAGGAAACCGGGTCTTAAACACGTTAAGATTTGGGGATGTCTAGCTTATGTCAAGAATGTTGACCCAGATAAGCTGGAATATCGATCCGTAAAATGTAGTTTTGTGGGATATCCTAAAGAGACCTTTAGGGTATTACTTTTACACCGATTCCATACGGTGTTTGTCTCCAGACAATGCTACCTTCTTGGAAAAGGAGTTTATCCTTGAAGGAACAGTGGGAGCAAAATTGAACTTGATGAAGTTCAAGAAGCACAAACTACTATCGGATCAAGTGCAAACCCTGTTCTGACTGAACAACCTTTTGGGAACAGCCCATTCATAGGTCAGGGAAGAGTGGTCTCGCCAACCTGAGAGGTAATATGGCCTTGTCATTGAGAATGACAATGAGTTGTCGATCATTGATGATGACGACCCTGTGACCTATAATGAGGCTAAGAGTAGTGTTGACTCAGAGAAAATGGCATAGTGCCATGAAATCCAGAATGGAATCTATGTATAACGGTATAACAAAAGATAGATTATAGCAGATGGTCAGGTGGAGACCTTTAGGCCAGGCTTGTGGCAAAAGGATTCAAACAAAGGCAATGGATTGACTTTGATGAAACCTTTTACTATAAGCCCTGTTATTAGATCAAGGTCGGATTTTTGCTTGCGATTGCGGCTTTACTACGACTATGAGATTCTGGCAAATAGCCAGATGGTTTGTCTTTCCAAGAGAAATGAAAACCTAGTGTGCAAGATACTGCGAAACCATATATGGTTTAAAGCAAGCTTCTCGCAAGATGGAACATTCTTTTTTTGATGAGACAATCAAAGAGTTTGATTTTATCAAAAGCGAAGATGAACCATGGCTCCTACAAAAGGGTTAGTGGGAGCGCGGTTAACATTTCTTGTATTGTATTGAAATAAGTGGACACACATAAACACATAGCAGACCCACTCACAAAGCTACTTTATGAAAGTCACTTTGAGCGTCATAAAGACAAGATGGGTTATTAGATACCAGCAGTGATGATGGCCTTTAGTACAAGTGGGAGATTGAAAGGAATAATGTCCTAAGTCCAATCATGTATTAGGGTTTAGGAATAACTTTTTATGTAATCTGTTTTGATTTCATTGATATTAATAAAGACTTGTTTTGTTTTTATTACGCGCTTATCTATTTAAGTGTTTAAATACGATATACCATAATTTAGAGTAAAGCTTTTATGGATTATGATGAGATCATAATAGTGAGACCTAAAAAGATGATAACTCTAAAACTTAAATAGTTTCCTGGTCATAGGATTACTAACTGGTAATTAATAATCCGCAAAGATCGGTACATACTATGCTTGCTTCATTATGAGGATGTTCTGTTCTCATAGACAATTGTGTGGTGACACTATAGCTAGTATGTAGGTGCTTATATAGAATAAGTTCACTGAACATGACCTCGCACAGCTGAACAATTGATGGAGTTTCACTCACGTGTCAGCAGTTGTTCACATAGTGATAGTTGTACAAGTATCCTTAGACTTGAGGTCAATCATAGTCATCTTGTGTACACTGAACTATGCTTTGGTTTAGTTCTTAGTCTCCAGGGACACATTATTAGGGCTCTTCTGGGTATAGTGAATTTGTACACGAAGATAGTGTATGATAATAAGAATCTACCCCTTCAGTGAAGGAAGCGAATGTTCAAGGCTGATCCACTTATGCTAGTTCAGGAATCTCTGGCCCAGAGTAAATGAAATTAGAAAGGAGTTTCTAATTTGCATAGAACTACGCATAGTAAATGGTAAGCAAACTGATTGAATTAGATAGGCTTGACACGAGATCCATGCCTTGTATTTAATCGGGACATTGTAGGGTAGAAGGAGTTTATTGTACGGAAACTATTCACTGACAGGTTCTTGGTATTCTAAGCAGTGAATTCATATTATCCGGATAGTCCCGATATGTTGAGAAGCATCACTCACGATGTAGAATAAATGTGATTAATTAATCATATTTAATAAATTAGAGAATTTATATAAATAATGATAAAATAGTTTTATTATTATTTATTTCTACTATCGGCTTAATATTGAACCTACAGGGTCACACCATAAAAAGAGAATGATTTATTGGTGGAGGAATTAATTAATAATGGCTAATAATTATTTATTGTGAAATAAATAATTAATTGGCAAATTTAATAATTGATTAAATGAGATTTAATTGATTATAAATTAATTAAGAAAAGTTCTTAATATTATTAATTAAAGGATTTAATTTTTGGAAATTAAATCAAGAGAGAGAATTATTTTAAAGTGTTTAGAAAAAGATTAATAATTAAAAGGTGTTTTAATTATTAATGAGAATATAATGGGAAAATAATAATATATTTATGGGAACTGAAAATTTTGCATATAAATACACTATTATAGACCCTATTTTATTCTAACACACATCGAACCCGAAAACCCAAAAAGTTTGGAAAACCCAATTCTCTCCACCTTCTTCCTCCTCCTTAGCATCGTTTTCTTGGTGGATACCGGTGGAGTGTTTCACACTTGAGGAGCAACTGCTAAGGATCTCTGATCGTTGTCTCCGAATTATTTTAAAAGGTTAGATTCGATCCCTCAAATTTTTATTCACGATTTATATGTTTTTATTTGGATTTTGTATGTGTAAAAGTGTTTTACCATTCCCCTGCTGCGTTTAAAATCCAACATTTTCTAGTTTCTACTGACTCCAACATGTACAGAATTGATCATCACACATTTTTGTAGACATTTTTTCATTCAGCCTATGCAGCTATGCTAGATTCCAATACCATGTACTTTAACGGTTTTCTTTAAAATGCATAGTATACATAAATGGCATTTAACTTATTCCATTGTACTTCAAATAGCCGATTGTTTGATGACCAATCAAAGAACTGTAGCAGTGCTTAAATTAGTTATTTTTTCTTTGCAAAGATTTTTCCATTTCAACATCTAAAAATTGGTTAAAATAAAGTTAGCATACTATAACAAGTCCTACAAGACTTCTTCTGCAGTTGATGGGAGACAGAACCAACTGCAACAAAATGCCACAGAGTCATGGATCATGACACTGAGTCATGATCAGTTTGGGAATAACCTTAAATTGTTTCCTAGTGGCAGCCAGTTTATCTAGTTAGGTAAGCCAGTGACAAGTAAAACCATCTATGCAATAAGTTCTGCGTAGAGCTTCAAGTAGCCGATCTTCTTTCTCAATCAGAGAGTGCTTTAGCAGTACCATAAGTTAAGAGAAACAAGATTGTCAAGACTTGTCACTGTTGCAAAATGAAATAGAAATGTTCAGCTATTAGTGCAAACATAGGCCAAGTTGTTCCAGTTTTGAGAATTATGTAACCGAATTTAATGAGCAACTCATCAAAAGCCCTACATAATTTCTTATGTTGTTGTTAGGAGGCAGAACCATGTGTAACAAAATGCCAATGTACTATTGTTTACCGCTAACCCCACAAGTAAGGTACCTGCACCACTCATGATCTTGTCGAAATATAATCCCCTTACAAAGTGCATCTATATATACACTTGCAATTCACCTGATACTCTCATCAAAACTACCAAGCTCAATTATCTGAGATTTCTTCAATTATCAAGTCCTCAAGAGATCATTATTTCATATTCATTCTTCAGATCTATGGCTATCCGTATGCCTCTTATTAACCAAGCTAAACAAATGCTTCGAAGATCTTCCTTAACTGCCAGGCACACAAGTTCTACAATGTCAGATGTGCCAAAGGGTTATTTTGCAGTCTATGTTGGAGAACAAGAAAAGAAACGATTCGTGATCCCATTATCATTCTTAAACAAATCATCTTTTCAGAACTTGTTAAGTCAAGCCGAGGAAGAATATGGTTTTCATCATCTAAATGGTGGACTTACAATACCATGCAGAGAGGATATTTTTCTTGATCTCACTTCTCGCTTAGGGGGGTTATGAGTCAGGCCTTTTCTAGTTTCTACTGACTCCAACATGTACAGAATTGATCATCACATATTTTTGTAGACATTTTTTCATTGCTTTATTGCCCTAAAGTAATGACTCGGGTTGGCTGTACTTTCTTTTATATAAGAAATTTTTTTATTGAAATTTTCAGCAACTTGATCTCTAAGAAATTTTTTGCCCTGAAGTAATAACTAGGGTTTCTCTGTAAGAATTTTTCCAGTTGAAACATTCAGCAAAATCTATAAGAAAGTCCCATTTGCAGAGATATGAAATGTGGAAAATAAAGTTTTACGCAGTTGTTTAAAGTTCATTAGTGATATAGAGTAGAGGTAACAAAGAACTGAGCAACCAATGTTAGGATTTTGATAAAACTTCAAATTTTCCAACAAGTCCTAAAATATTTTTTACTTGCAAATTTCAAGCAATGTTGATTCTTTTACACATCAGTGAAACGATCATCCCCGCATGGAAATATCTCTTCAAATACGAAAATCCTTGCAATAAAGAAGGCCTTTTCTTCTGCAGTAAGAATTTTCATGCCTAAGATCAAAATGGCTACTGCAGCAGAGATTTTCAGATTTCTGTATGATAACTTTTACATAATTATAATGAATTTTGTTTCAAATGTCTAAGCATTTACTATGTCTATTTTCACGATTTGAAGGAACTTAAACTACAAGTCACACTGACAAATTTTTCCACAGTCCACGGGATTGTAAGACATCCAATAGGATGATCGTAGCCAAACTCTTTTTCAGCCCCCCTTAATAACTCTTGAAATGAACGATGCTTTAAATATGATAATGGAACTATGAATGTCTTCCTTACAGTTTCTCCGACATAAACAGCAAAACTCTTAACTAATTCCAAAATGTGAACAATATTTCTATAAACAAATGTCTTGTCTTGGGAAGAAAGTACAAGTGTACCTAAAACTAATTCCAAAATGTGAACAATATTTCTATGTTATCCACATCGTTAATTTACAGAACAGAAGTTATAAAAACATCTTGATAATCACCGTAAAAAAGGAACTGTTAATTAGTTACATACATAGTTGTTTACAATGCTAAAGTTGATGTTCCGATACTTGATACTGTGAAAAGAACTCTGAACTAGTTAGAATTTAAAACCTAGGTTTCTCAGTCAGGTACTCATGAATTTTGCATAGTTTATAGAGATTTATAGTTTAGATAAAGAACTAAACCAACTGGAATCAGTAATAGGAGAGTTCTGGTCTTCCATTTCGTAATAGACAAACATTCAAATTGTACTTTGTTTGAAGTAATCTTATACACAAGTTTTAAATAAAAAAATTTAGTTAGGGGTCCTGATCCCCGGCAAGTGTTTGATATAGCAGACTTACCATGTGTATTAAGCGTGGTAAGACATGTTAAGTGTTTTTTTTGTGAATCCAAGATAAGTCACACTTACCGGACAAGGATGTTTAGTGTATTTTGTCTTACTACGCTAAATATTGTCTTACTGCGCTAAATACCACAATAAGTTCGCTACAGAAAACGTTTGTTCTAGATTTTTTGCCTTTAATTATTCACATGTGTTTATCCGCAAATTTAATGTCCTGTTAATAATCAAATATTACTTTTTATGTCTTTGTACCCTCATACTGATGTGAAATATTTGTAATGTTTAAAAACTGCTTTTAAGTTTTATCCGATTTATACAATTTTAGTTTTATCTATGCAATAAGTTTTGCATACAGCAACAAGTAGCCGATCTTCTTTCTCAGTTAAGAGAGTACTTTAGCAATACCATAAGATAAGAGAAACAAGAATTGCTTTGTCAAGACTTGTCACTGTTGCAAAATGAACTAAAAATATTCAGCTATCAACGCGAATATAACCAAGTTGATTACCAGTTGTTAGAATTATATATGTAACCGCCTTTGATGACCAACTCATCAGAAGCCCTACATAATTTCTTATGTTGTTTTTAGGAGGCAGAACCATGTGTAACAAAATTCCAATGTATCTTCTTAAATTGACTGTTTCAATACCCTCTCCACATTAGCAGTTGGATGCATATTGCCCCAGTAATTACATAAATAGATGTCTACGTCGTATATTTTCATATCTTATATGTCTGAAACATGTTCCTGAACAGTCTTAATAAGCAGCAAATCAACCACAGAATACAGATACGGATTTTGAATATAGAGATCCAACAGTATTTTTATTTACATCTGCTTTTTCATTTCAGTCTAATGGCTATAAATCCCCATATTATCTTCTCGATGCTGAGTTGCAAAACAGAGCCATGTGCAGTCCATGAACTATTGTTTATCACTAACCCCACGTAAGGTACCTGCACCACTCATGTTCTTGTCGAGATATATTCCACTTACAAACTGCATCTATATATACACTTGCAATTCTTCAGATACTCATCAAAACAATTAAGCTCAACTATCTAAGGTTCTTCAATTATCAAGTCATCAAGAAATTATTATTTTTCATTCATTCTTGACAGCCATGGCTATTCGTATGCCTCTTATTAATCAAGCTAAACAAATTCTTCGACGATCTTCCTTCAGTGCCAGGCACACAGGTTCTAAATGGTCAGATGTACCAAAAGGTTATTGTGCAGTCTATGTTGGAGAACAAGAGAAAAAGCGATTCGTGATTCCATTATCATTCTTAAACATATCTTCTTTTCAGAACTTGTTAAGTCAAGCCGAGGAAGAATATGGTTTTAATCATCCAAATGGTGGACTTACAATACCATGCAGAGAGGATATATTCCTTGATCTCACTTCTCGTTTACGGGGATTATGAGGCAGGATTGATGCTTCAGCCTTTTTACTGACTGCAACATGTACAGAATTGATCATCATACATTTTTGTAGACATTTTTTCTTTGCTTTTTTGCCTTAAAGTAATAACTAGGGTTGGCTGTACTTTCTTTTCTATAAGAAAGTCCAATTTGCAGACATTTCTTTACTGGAAGACATTTACTGTATTTTTAAATAAATGTTATATCCAATTTGGTACTTTAGCATTCATCATTTTCTCCGTATAGAAGTCAATGGTAGGATTTTTAAAGAACTTAATTTTTTTTGCGGAAATGATCTCCAACCTTTCAATTTAATTTCATTTTAATTAGATTGTGTCAGATAATTGAGGATCAGATAGAATTTCATGTCTGGCATCATCTTTTCATTCATACCTTAATTTTTATGTTTGGGCTTCATTTTTTAATACCTACGGCTTATGAATCAGTGGAACATTCTTTTTCACAGATATTGTCATATGAGTTTGACTAGTGCAGCAGAGTTATGAATGGTTGAATACTAGATTTCTTCGGTGAACAGTGTGTTAACTTTTATATAATTTTTACATACAACAAACTCTGTTTCAAATGTCTAACAGTCTAAGCATTTAAAGTGTTTCACTATTTCGAGGAACCTAAATTGAAAGTCACACTAATGAACGTTTCCACATTGCACGGGATTGTAAGACATCCCATAGGATGATCATAGCCAAACTCTTCTTCAGCCCGCCTTAACAACTTTTGGAATGAACGATGCTTTAAATATGATAATGGGACTATGAATCTCTTCCTTTCAGTTTCTCCGACATAAACAGCAAAGTGGCCTTTTGGTACATTTCTACCTTTAAGTTCAGCAAAGTGGAGTCCCGTGATATATACTTATGCAGAAAGATGTATAGAAATTTAGAGCTGCAATTACTCGCCAGAAACAATTTGCAATCTGATAAATTGAATGAGTAAGAGATGAGATGAGTCGTGACGAGGATTAAAAAACAGAATAGTTGAATGAGATGAGATGAGATGAATAGTAGAACTGGATTATGAGCAATCGAAATGGCAGCTTTATTATCACAGTAGATTTTTATAGGAATTGAAATGGAAATTCTCAACTCATACAGTAACCTTTTTATCCATATTGCTTCACAAATTCCATTTGCAAGAGATCTTAATTCAGCCTCGGCACTACTTCGAGCTACAACACTTTGTTTTTTGCTTCTCCAGGTGACAAGATTTCCTCCAATAAAGGTGCAGTACCCTGATGTTGACCGTGCATCGGCACTTCCTGCCCAATCAGCATCAGTGTATACCTCAATCTGTAAATTACCACGCCTTTTAAACATAAGACCTTTTCCAGGCGTTCCCTTCAAGTATCTTAATATTCGGTAGGCTGCGGTGAAGTGTTCTTGTCCAGGTGAGTGCATAAATTGACTCACCATACTCACAGCAAAAGCTATATCAGGACGAGTATGTGATAGATAGATAAGCCTGCCTACAAGACGCTGATATTGTTCTCTGTTGATTACATCTGCAGGCTTAGCAGGTGTAAGTTTTATATTAGTTTCAACTGGAGTCTCAGCAGCTTTGCAACCTAGTAGTCCTGTCCCCTTGAGTAAATCAAGAATGTATTTTCTTTGATTGACAAAGATGCCTTCCCTCGACCTTGCAAACTCCATGCCAAGGAAATATTTTAGCTCTCCTAGGTCCTTTATCTCAAAGTCTTGTGATAATCGTTTCTTTAAACATGTTATTCCTTCAAGATCATCACCTGTTATAATTATGTCATCCACATAAACAATTAAAATAGAAATTTTACCATCCCTAGACCGTTTACAGAACAGTGTATGGTCAGCTTGGCTTTGAAAGTAACCATAGCCCTTTACGACCTTAGTAAAGCGCTTAAACCATGTACACGATTGTTTAAGGCCATACAAGGACTTTTTTAATCTTAATACCTTATCATGACCCAATACCTGTTCAAATCCAGGAGGTAACCGCATGAACACCTTTTCTTCTAATTCTCCGTTAAGAAAGGTGTTCTTGACGTCTAACTGATGTAAAGGCCAATTGAAATTAGCTGCTAGAGACAATAGTATTCGGATAGAGTTTATTTTAGCGACCGGAGCAAAAGTCTCTTGATAGTCTACTCCATATGTTTGAGTAAACCCTTTTGCAACCAATCTTACCTTGTATCTCTCTATACTTCCGTCTGCTTTACATTTTACCGTAAACACCCATTTACATCCAAATATTTTATGATCTTTAGGTGGATCAACAATTTCCCAAGTCCCACTTTTTCTTAGAGCATTCATTTCTTCCATCACTGCCGGTCTACAATTTGGATCATTAAGTGCTTCCTGAATGTTTCTGGGCACAAACAGATTAGAAATTTTTGATGTAAAAGAACTATGTTTTTTTGAGAGTTTACCGTAGGACATATATTTGGACAAAGGATGATTAGTACATGAACGCTTTCCTTTCCTGATTGCTATAGGAATATTGATCATCAGAAGCAATATTTGGATCAGACAAATTATTAGAAGTTGGAGAAAGGCTAGCTGGACTGTTAACAACACTAGGTAAAGGCATATGTGAAGTACCTGTATTTTCAGATTCAATGTCCGGGATTGTTGAATGGACTAGTGCAGAAGGGATATCTGGTTCTCTACTTTTTTGATAATTTTTCCTCCTTGTATAAACCAGAAGCTCTGTACTCCGTTCCATAGGAACCTTAGATAGTATTTCTCCCCCTGTTAAAGAATCAGTTATACTTGGAATATCAATGCAAGGATTTCCAGTTTTACCAGTAGTGAGAGGCATAACAAGATCCTCTTTATATGATAATATGTCATTATCCACAATTTTAGGTAAAGGAGTGGGCATCATATCCCAAAAATTTTCTTTTGTTTGCTCTTGTTCCTCTCCCTGAAGTAAACCCTTTTTAAAAAACGGTTGATGTTCGAGAAAAATGACATCCATAGATATTGTGGTTTTTCTCGATTTTCGGTTAAAGCACTTATATCCTCTTTTATTTGGGGCATAACCAATAAAAACATTTTTCAGCCCTAGGATCAAGTTTTGACCTTTCTTTATTGGATATGTAAACATAGACAGTGCACCCGAATGTTTTAAGAGGAATGCCTGACAAAATACGTGACTCGGGAAAATACTTTTTGAAATGTTCAAGAGGAGTAACATAGTTTAAAACACGTGTAGGCATACGATTAATTAAGTAAGATGCAGTTAAAATTGCTTCTCCCCATAGATATTTAGGAACGTGCATAGAAAACATAATTGCACGTGCAACTTCAAGTAAATGCTTATTTTTTCGCTCTGCGATGCCATTTTGTTGAGGCGTATCAACACAAGTAGATTGATGTTGAATGCCTTTTTCTTTCAAAAAACTTGTAAGAACTCTTTTAAAATACTCGGTTCCATTATCAGTACGAAGAATTCCAATTTTAGTTTGAAATTGGGTTTCCACCATTGAGTAAAAATTCGTGAACAAGTCTGCAACTTCAGATTTTTCACTCATCAAATAAATCCAACATAAACGAGTATCATCAGTAAATGTGACAAACCACCTCCTACCGGTATAAGTTTTAATTCTAGAGGGACCCCAAACATCACTATGTATTAAGTAGAATGGTTTAGAGGCTTGATAGGGTCTGGAAGGATAAAGAGTTTTATGATTTTTAGATAATATGCAGCTTTCGCAAAAGAACTTAGAGCAATCAAATCTCTTAAACTAGGGTGTCCTGGTCGGTAATGCCAAAGCATAATCTGATCTTTATTAGGGATAGAATTGATACTACTGAAACCTCGAGCTTCTTTATTCTTGAAGGCATCTTCAAAATAGTAGAGACCATCTATCAACTTAGCACTGCCAATCATCTTCCCCGAACTCTGCTCCTGAAATATACAGTGAGTTTCACAAAATAACACGGCAATTAGAATCTCTGAATAACTTACTAACTGACAAGAGATTACATGCAAGTTTTGGGACATGAAGAACAGATTTAAGGGAAATGGTTTTAGATAGATTAATCAAACCTTTACCAGCTATTGCAGAATATGAGCCATCTGCGATACGAATTTTTCATGACCAGAACAAGGATTATAAGTATGAAATAAGTAAGAAGAACTGGTCATGTGATCTGAAGCCCCCGAGTCAATGATCCAAGGGGTAGAATGATGAGGAAAATAAGAAGATAAGGCTTTTATTTCATTACCTGTTTGCGCAACAGAAGCATTGGGAGCAGTTAATAAGCCTAGATTAGAGTTTAACAGCTTTAAAAGATTAGTGACATGCTCTTCATTAAGTGTAACAGATTTTGCCTCGTGTGCAGCGGGAGAACGGTTGAATCGGCCTTCATGAGAACCCTTCCAATTTGTTGGTTTTCCATGAATCTTCCAACAAGTTTCACGTGTATGACGTGGTTTGTTGCAATGATCACACCAAATACGAGGCTTCTCATCAGTCCTTTTAGAATCAACTCGTCCAATATTAGTATCAAGTGCAAGAGCAGAATTCTCAACTGTACTTATGAGATTCCTTTTTCCAAGCATTACTAGGCGACGACTTTCCTAGCAGTTATCCTGCCTTCATCAAACTCAACATTAAGACCAATGAGAAACTTAAAAATACGATTATCCTCCACCGTTTTCTTATAGTGATTACAATCCTCTGGAGATTTCCACTCATAATTATTGTATAGATCTAAATCTTGCCAAAGACGTTTTAAGGAATTAAAATACTTAGTAACATTATCCTCACCTTGGCGGATTTCTCCAAGCTTCAAAGTCAGCTCATACACTTGAGACTGATTTTCTAAATCAGAGTACATCTGATTGACGTTATCCCAAAGCTCCTTTGCTGTGTGGTAGCACATATAGTTGGAACTTATATCCTCCTCCATTGAATTCACCAGCCAAGTCATAACCATAGAATTCTCTGCATCCCACGTTGAATAGGTGGCATCTTTTGCATCAGGCTCTTTCTTATCCCCTGTCAAGTAACCAATTTTACCCCTGCCACGGATGTACATGCGAACAGACTGAGACCAGCGTAGGAAGTTTTCTCCATTCAGTCGTATAGTAGATCTGAATGGAGTGAGATTCTGTTGTAGGGTTTTGAGTTTTAGGGGTCCTTGTGGACTGCTCAATGATACTTGCGGAATCAGAAATATGAGTCAGGCCTTTTCTAGTTTCTATTGACTCCAACATGCACAGAATTGATCATCACACATTTTTGTAGACATTTTTTCATTGCTTTATTGCCCTAAAGTAATGACTAGGGTTGGCTGTACTTTCTTTCATATAAGAAATTTTTTTGGTAAAATTTTCAGCAACTTGATCTATAAGAAATTTTTTGTTGAAATTTTTTGCCCTAAAGTAATAACTAGGGTTTCTCTGTAAGAATTTTTCCAGTTGAAACATTCAGCAAAATCTATAAGAAAGTCCCATTTGCAGAGATGTGAAATCCGGAAAATATAGTTTTACACAGTTGTTAAAAGTTCATTAGTGATAAAGAATAGAGGTAACAAAGAACTGAGCAACCAAATGTTAGGAGTTTGACAAAACTTCAAATTTTCCAACAAGTCGTAAAATATCTTTTACTTGCGAATTTTGAGCAATGTCGATTCTTTTACACATCAGTAAAACGATCATCCCCAAATGAAAATATATCTGCAAATACAAAAATCCTTGCACTAAAGAAGGCCTTTTATTCTGCAGTAAGAATTTTCATGCCCAAGATCAAAAAGGCTAGTGCAGCAGAGATTTTCCGATTTCTATATGATAACTTTTACATAATTACAATGAACTTTGTTTCAAATGTCTAAGCATTTACAAAGTCTATTTTCATTCATTCTTGACAGCCATGGCTATTCGTATGCCTCTTATTAATCAAGCTAAACAAATTATTCGACGATCTTCCTTCAGTGCCAGGCACACAGGTTCTAAAGGGTCAGATGTACCAAAAGGTTATTGTGAAGTCTATGTTGGAGAACAAGAAAAGAAGCGATTCGTGATCCCATTATCATTCTTAAATAAATCTTCTTTTCAGAACTTGTTGAGTCAAGCAGAGGAAGAATATGGTTTTCATCATCCAAATGGTGGACTTACAATACCATGCAGAGAGGATATATTCCTTGATCTCACTTCTCGTTTAGGGGGATTATGAGGCAGGATTGATGCTTCAGCCTTTTTACTGACTGCAACATGTACAGAATTGATCATCGTACATTTTTGTAGACATTTTTTCTTTGTTTTTTTGCCTTAAAGTAATAAAGTTTTTTGTTGAAATTTTCAGCAACTTGATCTATAAGAAAGTCCAATTTGCAGACATTTCTTTACTGGAAGACATTTACTGTATTTTTAAATTAATGTTATATCCAATTTTGTACTTTAGCATTCATCGTTTTATCCGTATAGAAGTCAATGATAGGATTTTTAAATAACTTAAATTTTTTTACGGAAATTACTAAAATAATCTCCAACCTTTCAATTTAATTTCATTTTAATTAGATTGTGTTAGATAATTGAGGATCAGATAGAAAATTTCATATCTGGCATCATCTTTTCATTCATGCCTTAATTTTTATGTTTGGGCTTCATTTTTTAATACATGCCTTAACGTCAAAATTATGATCATTCAATAATGCCTTTAATCCATACATCTTCCTTTACATATAGCAACCAACAAACTAGGTAGAGAAAGACAACCATGTCCTTATACTATCAGAGTACTTAAGCTAACAAGAAGGATAAAGAGACAATTACGAGAATGTGGTCCTAGAGGTGGTTTTTGAG
>NW_027421521.1:0-27890 GCF_009905375.1 Apium graveolens
CCATGATCACAAAACTAGTCTATTAGGGTAACTGAATGGTTTTCAAATATCAAAGTTTGGACAAGGGAATTTAGTGAGGTTATTGAATATCATGAAGGGAAATGCCAAATTGGGCTTAAAGCAATGGTTTCTCATTAAGGTTCAAGTGCTGGATCATTAGAATGTAAGCTTCATGAATACTAAGGGTGTTAAGGTATGAAGAAATGATTTTTTAGCTCAGGATATATCAGAATTGTCAAGCTTTAGGTTAAGAAAGAGGGGTATCAATCAATAAGGAATCACTTTGATAAGTATCTGACTTTCAGGGTTCAAGGTAAGGTTCTATAGGGGTTCAAGTATCAGGATGAGATATCAATACTTAGGAATCATCAGCATGTTAATCAAGAGGATCAATCAAGTAATATATCAACTCTTCATTTTATCATGGCATTTAACTATCATGAAAAGGCTTTTGAACTACTTGCAATACATACTTGAGGGTTCATGGCATTTCTATATAATTCAAAGAAACGAAAGATACGCTTGATTTAAAACATATCAAATGACTCAGGATAATTGCATCAATATATATGAACTATTTATAGTAAATACGAAGGTCAGTTGAATCACTTGCCTTGAGAAAGGCTGGTCTGGTCTGACTGGTAGGAGCAACTAGAGCTTCACTCGACCTTTATGGCAAGTTTTCCCTCGTCTCGAGATCCTACATAATAATAATAATAATCCTCATTATAATATATTCTTACCATCTTAACCTATTTACAACTTGAAATTAAACACGGATGTCACTTAGGCCTATACGCACTTAATTTATATTCACTTTTAAATTACAAAAGTACACACATAGCCACATATTCACATATCATATAACACCAAATAACACCATATATACCATAATGCAACACTAGGCTTGGATGATCTCGACTCACATCTTAAGTCACTTGGTCGCTAAACTAGACAAGGTCTTCTAATTTTGGCTTCCTAACTCAATGTGCCTTTCCTAAATTATCCAAAACTTATTGACCCTCACTTGTGCCTTTAGCTCTACTGATCTTATACCATCTTACAACTATGGTGGTCGACCTAATACTCACTTCTAAGTGTTCTAAAACTATGTGATAAGTGAAAGCGCTCACTGGTGCAAATTTCAGAATGACAACTATAGTTTTCTTGAGTGCATTAGGCACTCTTAAACTACAATTTTTCCTTCAAAACTTTTACACAAGACTCTCCTGACCTAAGGGCATCTCAAAAACTTGATGTGGCTCAAGGGCCTGGCTTGGGCCTTCTTGGGCCTAAGCTACAAGTCCAAGGTTCCCCTGTTTTTCTGGGCAGAAATTTCCCTGACTTGAATTAACTTGTGACACATGGTTTTAACTCATATCCTATGAACTATGGTTGGAAACACTTCTCTTACACTCCCTATAACTAAGGCCCAATAGGGCCTAATGAGGGCCTACCCATGACATGGTCAATCTTCTTATTTCTAAGTTGCAACAAAACTGTCCCCTGCTGGACAGATTTTGTTATTCTACTTGTGCACCTAACCAAAAGACATGAAAACCTCCAACCAACTCCTAAAACCTTTTATATACTCCCATTACTAACTTCTGGTGGCTTGGGCCTCAAAGTGCACATCAATGACATGGTCAAAACTCACTCTAAACCTCAGGGTACTAAACTGATTTTCTGCAGAAACTACAACTCTCATTTCTCCTAGGTTTTGACTTGACAAACTCAACTAGCAACAACCCAATACTCAAACCAAGACTTAAACATGGAAATCTACTGAACTAACTCCCTTATTCTCAAAATAACCTTGGGTGAGATCATCCTTACCTAAGGTACAATAATGACAAAACAAAAGAAACTACACTTCACAAATCACAAATCTTCATGCTTTTGAAACAACAAGATATGCATTTTTATAAAAGATAACCACGAATTTTTACCATGCAACAAGAAGCACAAATCAATATTAACACATTATTCCTACTGAAATTAAGGCTTTCTAACAAAAATCTTTCCAAATGATCAAAATCTTACAACATTCTAAGAGAAATCCACATGCATGCATGTCCTCGGGTTTTGCAAACCAAAACAACACATTTTCTACTTATATTCTATTATAAAATTGACATGCAAACCTAGAATAAGATATACCTAGATGATCACTTAGCATGCAAAGAGTTTTATCAAATTTTCACCACAAAATTCAAGTCATTATCACATAAACATGCAAAATTTGAGCAAAACAACAAGAATGATCACAAGGACCATTCATTCGGCTCCCATATGGTTATGGCCGAATGAAATGGATGGGAATGGCCATTTAATCATCAAGAGTTTCCTTCTCAAGACTTGGCACTTATCCATTCCTTGTAGTCCTCTCAAAAACAACCCTAAACTCACAAGAATCAAGGTTGTACTTTGAGTTCCAACTAGAACCTTAACATGCAACTTCAAGACTTAAAATTTCTATTCAAACTCTTTGAAATATGAATGATCATGGTATGGGATGTAACATTTACTTGTATAAAGAGTAGAAGCTTGGTTGAGGAATGAAAAAAAAATGGGGGGGGGGGTTTCGGCTAAAAGCCGAGAGTGAAGGAGGGAGGAGGGAGGGAGGAGATAGTGTGGTGGTGAGTGAAGTGAAATGATCATGTCTTTGCTTGTTTTATGGTATTTGATTTGACAAAATTTGAGTGGAAAGGAGAATTGACAAGTCTATCCCTCCACTTATACTTGGTGCATTTTGCATGCAAGGGTAAAGAAGGAAATTGGCTAGAAAAATAAGAGTTAGTGGGGTTGGAATTGTCCTCTTTGTCCTTGAAAAGAATGAGAGGGTGGTTTGCATGCAAGGGCTTTTGTAATTTGCTAAATATGACAACTAAAATTTATAATAATTTATTTTATAAAATAAAATACAAGTTCAAAAATTAAAAATTTAAACCATAAAATAACTTGGATTTTTAGAGACTTTATAAAATCATTTTCAAAATTTGTGAACAAAATACCTTTTAAAAGAAAATTTTTCCAAGGCTTAGAATATTCCTTATAAATAAAAAAATAAAGAAATTAATAAACTCTTGCTTTGAAAAATCATATACTACATAAAGCAAATTTATAATGCAGAAATTTGCACTCACACAAACGTACAATCATTGAATATATTTTGTTCGGCTTTAATATTATACCAAATCCACAAATAATATTACACGAAGATACCGGTCGTAACATTCTACACTTGGAACTCCACAACAAAAGGAGTTGTAGAAAGAAAGAACAGGACTCTCATTGAAGCTGCACGAACTATGCTTGATGAAGCAAAGCTACCAACCTATTTTTGGGCTGAGGCTGTGCAGACTGCTTGTTTTACACAAAATGCTACACTCATAAACAAGCATGGAAAAAACACCATATGAGATGGTGAAGAAAAAGAAGCCAAATCTGAAATACTTTCATGTATTTGGTTGCAAGTGTTTTGTTCTTAAGACTCATCCTGGAACAGCTGTCAAAATTTGATCTAAAAGCTGATGAAGGAATTTTTGTTGGATATCCACTTTCCACAAAAGCCTTCAGAGTCTACAATTTGAGGTCAGAAGTTGTCATGGAATCTATCAATGTCTCTTTTGATGATAAGAAGATTACTAGACTTGAAGATTTCGATGATCATGATCAGCTGAGATTTGAGAATGAAGATTTAAATTCTGATTTTGGAAATTCTGATGACTTAAATCCTGATCCTGTAAGTTCTGATGGATTAACTTCTGATATCGCTGAAACTGTGGTAATAACTCCAAAGGAAAATGCACTTATCCAGGGGGAGCAAGCTGAAGAACCTACCACATCTCAAGACTCTCGAGAAGTATCAGAACCTGACACTGGCTCTTCAAGTTCTGATTCATCTAATTCTGATGAGCCAAATTCTGATAATTCTGGAAGCTCTGATTCTTCAACTCCTGAAAAATCAAATTCAATTTCTGAAGTATCAAAGAGCATATCTACAGGGGGAGCATCAGAAAAATGCTGATGGAGACAGCATGGATCATGGGGGAGGATCCAGTTCTAGAGATCAACTTCCATCTACAAGGAAGTGGACTAAAGCACATACACCTGATTTAATCATTGGAGATCCTGGAGCAGGTGTCAGAACTAGAACTGCAACTTTAAAGGAATGTCTCTATCATTCTTTTCTATCTCAGACTGAACGAAAGAAAGTGGAAGAAGCTCTTCAAGATGCTGATTGGGTGCAAGAAATGCAGGAAGAGTTAAATGAATTCAAAAGAAATAAAGTCTGGACCCTAGTGCCAAGACCAAAGAACAGAGCAGTTATTGGTACAAGTATACCAGAAATTTACTGAAGAAATTTGGAATACAAGATTGTTCAACTGCATCCACTCTCATGGCCACTACAACCAAGTTATATAAGGATATTGGTAAATCAGTAGATATTACTAACTACAGAGATGCACATTTTACAGGATGCAAAATAGACAGGAAAGCACTAGTGGAAACTGTCAATTTCTTGGAGGCAGATTGGTTTCTTGGTTTAGCAAGAAATAAAAGTCAATTTCCACATCAACTCCAGACGCAGAATATATCGCTGCAGGAAGCTGTTGTGCACAGATTCTTTGGATGAAGAATCAGTTACTGGATTATGGGTTAAAATTTTCTAAAATCCCTATTTACTGTGATAATAAAGTGCTATTGCTATGACAGGTAATCCAGTTCAACACTCAATGTCAAAGCTTATCAGCATTAGGTACCATTTTATAAGGGAACATGTGGATGAAGGTACAGTGGAATTACATTTTGTTCCAACAGATCAACATCTAACATATATCTTCACAAAACCACTATGTGAAGCTACTTTTATAAGATTGGTAAATGAACTTGGAATGGTTTCAGGTTTTTCTCTAAATCTGCTTAGTTTTTTTTCTCATGCATCATACTTTTTATCAGTGTTACAGATTGTATTATCTATATGTAATATGTGCTTAATTTGAAAATTGCTTAAATGTGATTGTTATCTGATGTGGATTTATATACTCTGTGGCTATTCAATCCAATGAGGATAATTGTGCTAGATGCTGACCTAGTAGTCTTTAACATACTAGAAATCCCATCTTTAAATTAGTTGTTTATGTGGAAACTCATTAACACAAGCAGATTCTGATATTGAGCTTAGTCAAGTTTACTTTGTATATCTTATTACTAAGTCACCAAACTAGATTCTTGTTTCTTATCTGTCAAATTCTGATGTCAGTAAATCTTAGGAATGAACTAAGTGTAAGCCTCACTTATCAAAGAAAAGAAAAGAATAAAAGTCAGGTACTCCTTTGAGATCTAGAGTAAAAATGTGGAAGGGAAGACCCAAGTGCATTGCTGGTATAAGTAATATGCATTAGAAAAGCAAATTTTTTCTTGGTGACTTTTCACACTCTATGATTACTGGAGAAATACTCTGATAACATCATAAATTCTGATAAGCAGTCCGTGACTCACTTACACTGAGAAACCACTGTAAAAAGGAATTTCAAAAGATGCATAAAATGAGCACAAACAGTTGAGGTGGACTCATGCATAAATTTGTTCTATAGTAGACATCATGACTAATGACAAATTTAAGCATTTTTCTGTGTTATGCCTTATTTCTAAGATGTACTGAAGTTGATCAAACTTTAATCTTTATCTGATATTTTGTTGAATGCACACACTTTCACTCCATATGAATGATGAAAATTACTGTGGTGATTAAGTTGTTTTTGACAAATAGTTAAGTGTCATTTGCATAAATTCTGAGGACAAGTTCTGATGGAAGTTCTGATGATTAAACTCTGAAGAAAACAAGTCAGTATTTGTATGAAGAATCACAGAAAAAGACATTCACTTTTTGAGTACAGAAGCCATGTTCTGATGACTGTTAAAATCTGATATAAGTTAAGTTCTGATATTAAATCCTGATGGAATCTTTGATGCTTACGTGGCATTTTTCTTTACTTGACTTATTTGTGGCAAAATCTGAAACAGTCATATTTAAATCAGAATAAATTTGGGTGAAATAAAAATAGTCATAATCATTATGGGTTAGTGGTTAACTTGTATGTCTAGAAAAACTGCATGTGCATGGTAATTATTGCTTATTTTACGTGCCGATTAACTCCTCTATAACACCCTCCAAATCCGGGGTATAGATTTGGGGCATTATTAACAATAATTACCAACTATACCTGCACAAGCGGAATATAAATACAATAATTACCCCGAACTATCACTACTCAGGATCTTTTAAGGGTTGAGTTTGAAAACAAGAATCATGCACTACACTTTATTACAAACCCAACTAATAAAAACTTGTCTCAAGAACTCCCTTTGTTACAAAACTTTATTCTATCTACAGTTTCACTACACAATCTTTTATTCAAACTACACAAAACTTTTATTCAACCCAACATTACTACTTATCCTGCTACACCTGATCTGGCACTTCAAAACTCTCTTCGGGAATAGGAAGGAACACTCTTGGTATAAGAGGGGTCCCGCTGCTTGACTCGCTTCTTGACTATGCGGGTCCTGATGGGTTTCATTCTCTACCTTAACTGTAAAACAATAGGAGTGACAATAAAAGAAATGAGCCAAAATTGCTCAACAAGCCTGCCACAATATATATATATATATATTATAAAGAGAGAGAAATAAATGAACCAATAAGCTGCTGGTTTGAACAACCATCTGTATCTGTATATGATAATAATTTGCCAACACTGGCGAGTGCCAAATGAACAAGACTGGAACAAGAACCAACATATGCACTATAACCTGCTGATCAGTCAGAATATAGTGCGGATCTATACCCAACTGCATAGACCCAACCAACATTAGGAGTACTCAGGCAACTATGGCCTATTAAATAATGGTCTGGGTAAAACCCAGTCCGTAAAGTAACCATCCAGTCCAAGGCTTAGCATCCGGAATAATCGGAATGCTATTTATATATCCCAACACCAGGATATACCAGACTATATGTAACAAGGGTAAAGGAATTGAAATATGAACAGGGAATTCAATAAATTGGGTAAATCAAGCATTGAAATGAAATGAACAAGTGATAATAAGTAGGTAACAGTGTATATGAACAATGATTATCAAAGAGAATCGATACGATAGAAAGGAAATATAAATCACTACTCTGAATTTAGAATAGGGGAAAACTTGCCTTGCGCGTACTTAACCTGGTTTAACTCACTGCCTTCTGACCCTAGCTTGCTCTGCCTTGCTAACACTGAACAAATCATGGAAAGATAGGTGTTTAGATAATTTACTACATACGTGTATCTTGAATTGATATCACGCAACCTTATCAGTCTACCCATGCGTTTCTATCTGACTCGCATATATATATACATACATTTATACAGCACATCTATTCACATAATCACATAAAGCACGTAGCACGTAAAGCACATAATTAATTTCTAGATTTATAATTATTTTTAGAATCAATTCTAGGCTTATACCTGTATTACTAGTCTTATCTGATATTATTATAATTTTTTCGGGATTTATTCAGCTCAATTATACCCCTACTAGGACCTACGAACTACCAATTATCACCAAACCACTTTTTTTCAGAAGAAATTATAACTTACAACTATTTTTATTGGATTCGTCTCATTTTTCTGAGTCCAGGGGTCTTCGTTTCGCTCGAATCAGACTAACGGTTGAATTATTATGAATTAAACAAGATTTAATTTATTAATAATTAATTATAATTAAATAATCCTTAATTATATTTTTACATAATTAATTAATAATTATTGTATTTTAAAATAATTAATCCCTAATTATTAGAATTAATTACTATTTATTACAATTATTTACAAATTAATAATACTTACTCGATCAAATCGATCATTTATAAATAAAAATCGATACAACTAACTGATACAATACTTATCGAATAAATAAATATTATTCGAATCATAATTCAACGAGCAACTACTCGTATAAATACGAGCTACTCGCGAATTCTCGAATAACTAACGCTCGAATAATAATTCTTATTATCGAATCACTATTCGCAATATTAACTAATTATCGGATCAATAATTGTATTATTTAATCCTTATTTATTAATTAATTACCTAACTATTAATTAATTACCTAATTATTACTTAATTAGATAACTAATAAATAATTAGATAAATAATTAAATAATTAATTAAATAATTAAATTCGAATTTATAAATTAATAAAATAATTCAAAAATTAATACTATTTTTCAGAATTTAGAACTAATTTTTAATTAATTATTAGAATTTTTAAAATCTGATTTTGATTTACTAAAATATAAATAAATAATTAATAGATCAAAAACACAATTCAGGGAATTGGTTTCAGGTTTTGGGGATCAAACCCGGGTCGATTTCCGGGTTGGAACCGGGTCGAACCCGGGTCGACGAAGAACACTCCTGGCTGCCCAGAAACCCGACGCCGGCGGGGATTTTCCGGTGAAAATCCGGCGAACCAAACAACGTCCAAACACCACGGTTCCAAGCTGGTTTTGCTTCGTTCTTCACCGAAAACACCACAGGGACGTCCTCCTCTTTCCTTCGTCCTTCCTCCCCGTCGAACCAGACCGGCGAACACGAACAGCGGCGGCGTCGCCGCTTCTCCGACAACCAAGAAACGGACACCAACAGGCACGAAACCGGTGCCGTTCGACTCGCAAAATAACGATCTAACTGCTCGTAATCATCAAAACATCCAACAACAACTCAATCACAAAACCCGAATTCAAGAACTAAACCCGAAAATTACGAAATTAAAAACAAGAAATCAAACAACAAAATGATTACATAATTGAAAACTACGAATCACAGGCTTCAAAACGAGTACTCACACGTTCGATTTGGATGCCGGAATCACGATCAAAATTGACTTTGATTCTCCTGCCCTGTTCTTCACTCAAACCCTAACCCCTTTTCTTTTTATTTTTTTTTTCTGATTTTTAATAGTAATTAACTGAATAATTAATTATAAATCTGGTATTTATATTTATGAAAATAATACCCCTAAATAAAATTAAGGGTCTAATTACACTCCTAATAAAAATATTTGGCCCCAATTTTTATAATTTTTGGGTATTAATATTGAATTTTTAAATATCCAATAAATACAAAATAAATGCTAAAAACTCCCAAAAATTATGAATATTACAAAAATGCAAAGAAAAATGATATATGATAATTTCATGATCATATAAAAATAAAAATGTGATTTTTGTGGGGTTTTTGGTACCCGAAGGGGTCCGGAAAAAGTCATTTTTCGCGAAAAAGGTCAATTGGTAAAACGTCTAGGGGTTCAGAATAGCGATACGGTATAGGGCATTTTTGGCAAATAGGGCCAATGATTTTGTTTAAAATACGGGCTTTTAAAACATAGTTTTGAGCTGTACAGGTTTTGATATAATATATATATCTGACGATAGAACGCTCAATAAATATCCAAAACACGTTTGGATCAAAACAACCAACACATAACACATAGCAGTCAGGGTTCAACAACTTAACACATTTAATCACATAATAATACACATAATTTATTATTATTATAATATAATACAAGCGTAATTCCTCGGTCGTTACATTCTCCCCCCCTTAACAAGATTCTGTCCTCAGAATCTAATTATGCAAATAACTGAGGATACTTTTCTAGCATTTCACTTTCAAGCTCCCAGGTTGATTCTTCAACCACTGGGTTTCTCCATAAAACTCTCACTAATGACACAGACTTATTTCTTAATACCCTCTCCTGCCTATCTAGAATTCTTATTGGCTGTTCTACATATGACAAATCTGCCTGAAGTTCTACTGGTTCATACTCTATTACATGCCTTGTATCAGGATTATACCTCTTAAGCATAGATACATGAAATACGTTGTGAATGTGCTGCATATGGGGTGGTAGAGCTAACTCGTACGCAACCTTCCCAATTTTCTTCAAAATCTCAAATGGTCCAACGTATCGTGGCTTCAATTTCCCTTTATTGCCAAATCTGGTCAATCCTTTCCATGGCGATATTTTGAGCAATACGTGTTCTCCTTCCTGATAGTCCATATCCTTCCTGGCTTGGTTTGCATATCTGCTTTGTCTGTTTTGTGCTACCTCGATTCGTTTTCGAATAAGATTAATCTTTTCTTTTGTCTGCTGAATTAATTCGGGACCCAAAATCTTGCGTTCTCCAACTTCATCCCAATGCACGGGTGATCTACATTTCCTCCCATATAATGCTTCATACGGTGGCATTCCAATACTGGCGTGATAGCTATTATTATAAGAAAATTCCACTAGGGGTAAATGTTCATCCCAACTGCCTTCAAAATCGATCGCACAAACTCGTAGCATGTCTTCAATCGTTTGAATTGTCCTTTCACTTTGGCCGTCAGTTTGCGGATGATAAGCTGTACTCATATTCAACTTCGTTCCTAGACATTCTTGGAATTATCTCCAAAATCTTGAATTGAAACGAGGATCTCGATCCGATACAATTGATACTGGTACTCCATGACGCATCACAATTTCTTTGAGATACATGTGCACTAATTTGTCGAGCGAAAATCTTTCATTAATTGGTAGAAATGTGCCGACTTCGTAAGTCTGTCAATGATTACCCATATCGCATCATAATTTGCCCTAGTCCTCGGTAGTCCTACCACAAAATCCATCGCTAGATGTTCCCATTTCCATTCTGGAATGTCTAATGGTTGCAATAACCCACTCGGACGTTGGTGTTCTGCTTTAACTCGCTGGCATGTGTAGCATTTACTCACCCATTCTGCTATCTCCTTCTTCATATTCGGCCACCAAAAGTTTTCCTTCAAATCGCGATACATTTTCGTGCTTCCTGGATGAATGGAATACTTCGAATTGTGCGCATCTCGCATAATTTCTTCTTTTAATTCTGCCACGTTAGGGATCCAGATTCTTGACGCAAAACGTAAAATTCCTTCATTATCTTTCTGAGTTGTAATCTCTTCTCCTGTTAAGTTGTCGTCTTGACTCATCACTTCTTCTTGACAACGGCGAATCTTTTTCAGCAATTCTGGTTGGAAAGTCATAGTGTAGATAGTTTCTGCAGATTCATTGGGAATACGAATTTCGATTTCCAATTTGTCGAATTCCCTGGCCAATTCTTCGCATGAAGTCAACCGATTCAATCTTTCTTTTCTGCTTAGCGCATCTGCTACAACATTTGCTTTTCCTGGATGATAACTGATTGTAACATCGTAATCTTTAATCAATTCCAGCCATCGACGTTGTCGCATGTTTAGTTCCTTTTGCGTGAAGATATACTTCAGACTTTTATGATCCGTGTAGATTTCACATTTTTTCACCGTACAGATAATGTCTCCAAAGCTTCAATGCAAAAACAATTGCTGCCAATTCCAGATCATGCGTAGGATATTTCTGTTCATGAGGTTTAAGTTGTCTCGACGCATATGCAATGACGTTACCATGTTGCATCAACACACATCCTAAACCACGATATGAAGCGTCATTGTAGATAACAAAATTTCCTTGCTCGTCTGGCAATGCTAATACTGGTACCGTCACCAACCGATTCTTCAACTCTTGAAAACTTTCTTCACACTTACTATTCCATTCGAACTTTTCACTTTGTCGAGTTAACTTGGTCAGCGGTGTAGCTATCTTCGCAAAATCTTTGACAAATCTTCGATAATATCCTGCCAAACCTAAGAAACTTCGAACCTCTATCGGCGTCTTTGGTCTTTCCCAATTCAACACAGCTTCAATCTTTGTTGGATCAACTTGAATGCCTTCTCTGCTGATGATGTGCCCTAGAAACTGCCACTTCTTTCAACCAAAATTCGCATTTGGAAAATTTTGCATAAAGCTGCTCCTTCTGTAATATCTCCAATGTCGTTTTTAAATGCGCTGCATGTTCTTCTTCCGTCTTTGAATAGATCAAGATGTCATCAATAAATATAATGATAAACTTATCCAAATACTTCTTGAATATTCGATTCATCAAATCCATAAACGCTGCAGGTGCATTCGTCAATCCAAAAGCCATCACAAGAAATTCATAGTGTCCGTACCTTGTTCTAAACGCTGTCTTTGGAATATCTTCGGCCTTGATCTTTAACTGATGATAGCCTGATCGTAAGTCGATTTTCGAAAACCATGCTGCTCCTTTTAGTTGATCAAATAAATCATCAATGCGAGGTAAAGGATATTTATTCTTGATAGTTAACTTGTTCAGCTCACGATAATCAATACACAGTCGCATACTACCATCCTTCTTTTTCACGAACAATACTGGCGCACCCCATGGGGATACACTTGGCTTTATAATTCCTTTGTCAAGAAGTTCTTGCAACTGCTTTGCTAATTCCCTCATTTCTACAGGTGCCATTCGATATGGAGCTTTCGAAATTGGTTCAGTCCCTGGCGTCAAGTCAATAGTGAATTCGATTTCTCGATCTGGTGGAAGTCCTGGTAATTCGTCCGGAAAAACATCAAGAAATTCACAAACTACAGGAATATCTTCAATCTTCAAATTTCCCTTATCCATATCCCGTACATAGGCTAAATAAGCTTGACATCCTTGACGTAGCAATCTTCTCATCTGCATTATTGATAGGAATTTCTGCTTTTGCTTCTCACTTTTAAATATTACCGTTTCATTTTCTTCAGTTTGCAATTTCACTCTCTTATTCGCACAGTCAATTTGAGCATTATTACTAGACAGCCAATCCATTCCTAAATAATATCAAACTCCCCTAACCTAAAAGGTATCAAATCAACTGAAAAATGACATCTCCCTATCTCAATATCACAGCTCGGACATACTCGATCTACTGCAACCTGATCATTATTCGCTAATTTTATGACTAACACTTCATCCAACCACTGAATCTCACAATCTATCTTAGAGATAAAGGCTTCAGAAATAAAAGATCTAGTAGCTCCTGAATCAATCAATACTAAAGCATTTACGGAATTTACAGGGAGTGTACCTGCAACCACATTCGGACTCTGTACCGCTTCCTTCATTGACATGTTGAAAGTCCTTGCTCTGGGCTGATTTTGCTGTGGTAGTGGAGGTGGAGGTAATGCTAAAATTCTTGGAATACTGGCAGCCATTGCAATTCCTCTGCAGTCTTTGGCGATATGTCCTTTTCTCCCACATTGGAAACAAGTAACTTCTGCCTTTCCCATTGGACATTCTCCAGAATAGTGTCCCCTTTGCTTGCACTTGAAACACGTAACATTTAGCTTGTTGCAACTCCTGTATGCTTTCTACCACACGTTCTGCAATCAGGTATAAGCGGTCGGATAAGTCTCTGCTGAATTGGGGCTGGAAGTCGATTTCCCATCCTCTGATTGTTCTGCTCTGGCCTTTTGAAATTTACTTTTCCCCGAGCTTGAAATCCCGGACTTTTGTTGAAACGATTCTGAAAATTTCCCGGTCCTTTCTCTTTCTGAGCTGCTTCGCTTTCTCCTTCAATAATCATAGCCTTCTGAACAACAGCCATATAAGTTGTCAATTCAAACACAGCTACCCTGCTACGAATCCATGGTTTCAGTCCTTGCTGAAATCTCTTGGCCCGCTTCTCGTCCGTATCCACCTGCTCTGGAACAAACCTTGCCAATTCAGTAAACTTGGTCTCATAATCCGCAACCGATAAGTTGTCTTGTTTCAGCTCCAGGAACTTGATCTCCATCTGATTCTTCATAAACGAGGAAAATATTTCTCCAAGAAAAGATCAGTGAATCTGTTCCAGGTCACCACACCTTCTTCCAAAGCTTTCTTTGATTCCCACCAGTAATTAGCTTCACCTTTTAGAAAATAGCTAGCGAAATCTGTCTTCTGCTCTTCCTCAACCTTTACCAACGAAAAAGCCTTTTCCATCTCTTTCAGCCAAGCTCTCGCTTTTGTAGGATCCGTGGAACCCATAAATTCCGGTGGCTTCACCGACTGAAATTGCTTGAAAGTAGTCGTAGGTGCTGCTGGTGGTATTTGATGTCCTGGATGAGCGGCTTGCTGTAACATCTGTTGCTGGAACTGCTGTTGCTGCTGCTGCATTTGTTGTTGCATCATCAACATCTGCTGTTGCATGAGATTAAACATCTGATCCATCTGTTTATTATTGTTTTGGCCCTCGGTGTTTCCATTCGATGAGTCGGGCTGCGCTTTTCTCTTAGGTGCCATTTTTCTGGTAAATAAATAATGGATCTTATTTAATAACAGTATATTAAACATATATTAAAATAATCGATTCGAGGAAAATAAAATAACTTATTAAATAACTGAATAGATAAAACAGTATGATATGTTTTAATTTTTTTTTTTTTTTTTTACAACCTGATCGTGAATAAAACTACATTTGTAAATATGCAATGGTACTGAAATAAATGTAAATGCTTAAATGACTGGAAATAAAATAAAGAAAACGTGCAAAAGATTATCTCATATATATATATAGGTAGAACACTAGCTACAGGTGTCAGTGCTTGATACAAAAACCTATGATATAACAGTCGTACTGCTACTACTATCAGTCAGAGTCAGTAGCTACACTCATACAAACTAGTCATATAATACTATGCTGCCTCTATCTACAAAATATACATAATACAACACTCATTGATCTACTGGTCTCAAAATCCTGGTGGTACGTGGCTCAACTCCTCCTGCACTGCCTCTAGCACTGCCTCGGTAAGTCCCAATGCTCTGCGATATGCTGTCTCCGCACTAAGATCCTGCTGTCTCAAATCAGTAAGCTGCTGCGAACTAACCCGGTGAATATGATGTAGTCTCTCTCTCAGTATATAATCCGGTCGTAATGCTCTGACAGGACCATCCGTCTGTGTCTCATACAATCCAAGGATCTCTCTACACTGGTTCTGCCATCTAATCCTCTCCTCCCTCTCTGCCTGAAAGCGCTGGTAAGTCACGGTATGATGCTCATGAAGATCAGTGATGGAACCTCGAGAAGGTAATGGTCCATCTACCACGATCTCATCTATAAACTCCGGCTGAGGAAACTGATAAACTCCTGGAACAGGTGCATAAATGGCTAATGGGGCAGGAAATAAGACAGGCTGCTCCATAGGCGCATACACTGGCGGCTCTGCCTCTGGCTCCATATGTGGCAGCTCTGGAATCTCGACTGGTGGCATAGGAATCTGAGGCTCTAAATCCTCCCACTGCGGAAGATCAACCATATCAGGAATATCAAACATCGGAAACTCTAATGGTGGAATATCTGGTATTTCTGGCTCAACGTATGGAAAATAATCTGCAAAACCTGGTACCTCCGGGGGAAGTGGTATCTCTGGTGCTGGCTCAGGTGGCAATGGAGGTAAGATCTGCCCTGACACTGGGGCTACTACCTGTGCATCCACTGGATCTGTCTCGGTCCTCTCCGTAGATGATGATAAAGAAGCCATCTAATATACATAAAAATAATAACACAAAAACAATCAAATCACAATTCTATAACTCATAACTTCTAATCACATAGACTAACAGTCCTAACACTCTTACTCTCATCCTATCTTATTTTCCTATCTTATCTTAACCCTAACATTCTTGTTTTCCAAGGTCAATCCTAAGCTCTGATGCCAACTATAACACCCTCCAAATCCGGGGTATAGATTTGGGGCATTATTAACAATAATTACCAACTATACCTGCACAAGCGGAATATAAATACAATAATTACCCCGAACTATCACTACTCAGGATCTTTTAAGGGTTGAGTTTGAAAACAAGAATCATGCACTACACTTTATTACAAACCCAACTAAATAAAACTTGTCTCAAGAACTCCCTTTGTTACAAAACTTTATTCTATCTACAGTTTCACTACACAATCTTTTATTCAAACTACACAAAACTTTTATTCAACCCAATATTACTACTTATCCTGCTACACCTGATCTGGCACTTCAAAACTCTCTTCGGGAATATGAAGGAACACTCTTGGTATAAGAGGGTCCCGCTGCTTGACTCGCTTCTTGACTATGCGGGTCCTGATGGGTTTCATTCTCTACCTTAACTGTAAAACAATAGGAGTGACAATAAAAGAAATGAGCCAAAATTGCTCAACAAGCCTGCAACAATATATATATATATATTATAAAGAGAGAGAAATAAATGAACCAATAAGCTGCTGGTTTGAACAACCATCTGTATCTGTATATGATAATAATTTGCCAACACTGGCGAGTGCCAAATGAACAAACTGGAACAAGAACCAACATATGCACTATAACCTGCTGATCAGTCAGAATATAGTGCGGATCTATACCCAACTGCATAGATCCAACCAACATTAGGAGTACTCAAGAAACTATGGCCTATTAAATAATGGTCTGGGTAAAACCCAGTCCGTAAAGTAACCATCCAGTCCAAGGCTTAGCATCCGGAATAATCGGAATGCTATTGATATATCCCAACACCAGGATATACCAGACTATATGTAACAAGGGTAAAGGAATTGAAATATGAACAGGGAATTCAATAAATTGGGTAAATCAAGCATTGAAATGAAATGGAACAAGTGATAATAAGTAGGTAACAGTGTATATGAACAATGATTATCAAAGAGAATCGATATGATAGAAAGGAAATATAAATCACTATTCTGAATTTAGAATAGGGGAAAACTTGCCTTGCGCGTACTTAACCTGGTTTAACTCACTGCCTTCTGACCCTAGCTTGCTCTGCCTTGCTAACACTGAACAAATCATGGAAAGATAGGTGTTTAGATAATTTACTACATACGTGTATCTTGAATTGATATCACGCAACCTTATCAGTCTACCCATGCGTTTCTATCTGACTCGCATATATATATATACATACATTTATACAGCACATCTATTCACATAATCACATAAAGCACGTAGCACGTAAAGCACATAATTAATTTCTAGATTTATAATTATTTTTAGAATCAATTCTAGGCTTATACCTGTATTACTAGTCTTATCTGATTTTATTATAATTTTTCGGGATTTATTCAGCTCAATTATACCCCTACTAGGACCTACGAACTACCAATTATCACCAAACCACTTTCTTTCAGAAGAAATTATAACTTACAACTATTTTTATTGGATTCGTCTCATTTTTCTGAGTCCAGGGGTCTTCGTTTCGCTCGAATCAGACTAACGGTTGAATTATTATGAATTAAACAAGATTTAATTAATTAATAATTAATTATAATTAAATAATCCTTAATTATATTTTTACATAATTAATTAATAATTATTGTATTTTAAAATATTTAATCCCTAATTATTAGAATTAATTACTATTTATTACAATTATTTACAAATTAATAATACTTACTCGATCAAATCGATTATTTATAAATAAAAATCGATACAACTAACTGATACAATACTTATCGAATAAATAAATATTATTCGAATCATAATTCAACGAGCAACTACTCGTATAAATACGAGCTACTCGCGAATTCTCGAATAACTAACGCTCGAATAATAATTCTTATTATCGAATCACTATTCGCAATATTAACTAATTATCGGATCAATAATTGTATTATTTAATCCTTATTTATTAATTAATTACCTAACTATTAATTAATTACCTAATTATTACTTAATTAGATAACTAATAAATAATTAGATAAATAATTAAATACTTAATTAAATAATTAAATTTGAATTTATAAATTAATAAAATAATTCAAAAATTAATACTATTTTTTCAGAATTTAGAACTAATTTTTAATTAATTATTAGAATTTTTAAAATCTGATTTTGATTTACTAAAATATAAATAAATAATAATAGATCAAAAACACAATTCAGGGAATTGGTTTCAGGTTTTGGGGATCAAACCCGGGTCGATTTCCGGGTTGGAACCGGGTCGAACCCGGGTCGACGAAGAACACTCCTGGCTGCCCAGAAACTCGACGCCGGCGGGGATTTTCCGGTGAAAATCCGGCGAACCAAAACAACGTCCAAACACCACGGTTCCAAGCTGGTTTTGCTTCGTTCTTCACCGAAAACACCACAGGGACGTCCTCCTCTTTCCTTCGTCCTTCCTCCCCGTCGAACCAGACCGGCGAACACGAACAGCGGCGGCGTCGCCGCTTCTCCGACAACCAAGAAACGGACACCAACAGGCACGAAACCGGTGCCGTTCGACTCGCAAAACAACGATCTAACTGCTCGTAATCATCAAAACATCCAACAACAACTCAATCACAAAACCCGAATTCAAGAACTAAACCCGAAAATTACGAAATTAAAAACAAGAAATCAAACAACAAAAATGATTACATAATTGAAAACTACGAATCACAGGCTTCAAAATGAGTACTCACACGTTCGATTTGGATGCCGGAATCACGATCAAAATTGACTTTGATTCTCCTGCCCTGTTCTTCACTCAAACCCTAACCCCTTTTCTTTTTATTTTTTTTTTCTGATTTTTAATAGTAATTAACTGAATAATTAATTATAAATCTGGTATTTATATTTATGAAAATAATACCCCTAAATAAAATTAAGGGTCTAATTACACTCCTAATAAAAATATTTGGCCCCAATTTTTATAATTTTTGGGTATTAATATTGAATTTTTAAATATCCAATAAATACAAAATAAATGCTAAAAACTCCCAAAAATTATGAATATTACAAAAATGCAAAGAAAAATGATATATGATAATTTCATGATCATATAAAAATAAAAATGTGATTTTTGTGGGGTTTTTGGTACCCGAAGGGGTCCGGAAAAAGTCGTTTTTCGCGAAAAAGGTCAATTGGTAAAACGTCTAGGGGTTCAGAATAGCGATACGGTATAGGGCATTTTTGGCAAATAGGGCCAATGATTTTGTTTGAAATACGGGCTTTTAAAACATAGTTTTGAGCTGTACAGGTTTTGATATAATATATATATCTGACGATAGAACGCTCAATAAATATCCAAACACGTTTGGATCAAAACAACCAACACATAACACATAGCAGTCAGGGTTCAACAACTTAACACATTTAATCACATAATAATACACATAATTTATTATTATTATAATATAATACAAGCGTAATTCCTCGGTCGTTACATCCTCTCTGGCCATTACTGACTGTTAACACGGTGCCAGGTGTAAAGTGTATATTATGCTTTAAAAATATAACTGTTGAGTGGAGAGAGTATATATATGGGAGTTAACAGATTTTATAATCTTTTACTTACTTTTCTAATCTTCATCTCTCTTATTCTCTCTCTCTCTAATATTTTCTGAAGCATTTTCTTTCAGGACTTTTAACAAACACTTTGCAAACACTCTCTTTCTTACTTAATTTCTTCCAGCAATGGCACCAAAAGACGTAATTTTCAATAGGGCTAAGTTTGTTCCTAACAACTACTCTTCCATTCTTAGCAAGGCTGAAGCTCCATCGGAACTTCACTTCATTCAGGATTTTCTTGCTAATTTTGATATTGGGTACGCTCTAACCCAACCTGATGCAGTCTCTGGAACTCAAGTGCTGGAGTTCTAGAGAAGTGGAGTATATGATGATGGTGGTGCTCAAGGATCCCCAAGTATTATCTTTTCATCAGGGGAGAATGAGCATGTCGTGACATTGGCCACGGTTCGACAAGCACTGCAGCTGCCTGAGAACTGCGTTTTCTTTACTGTCGAGGAGCCAATTCTTCAAAATATGATGGCCAGTCTGGGGTATGAAAAGACATTGGCAAAGCTGGGTCAATTGAAGAGACCTTACATAAGGAGAGAATGGAGTTTCTTCTTTGACTGCATTACCAAGGCTTTTGCAAACAAATGTTCTAACTTCGATACAATCCCCATATTCAGTCAACAAATCGGGTATGCTCTCATTAATCAAACTAATTTTGATAATGCAAGTGCTGTCTTAGGTTTTATTGGGGATATGATGACAGAAGACAGAAATACTGTTTATTTTGCTAGATTCCGTCAGCTTATTTATAGTTTTTGTTATGATGATAAGCCTCAATCAGCTAGTGAATTAATTCCATCATTCAGACTAGCTAAAAGTGCCTTTAATGACTTATTATCTACTAATAATAAGAAGGCCATGTTAAGACCCCTCAGAGTTCCTCTATCTGTCAAATAAGCCTTAATAATCTATGATCCAGTTAAATACACTGCACTATAACCTGATGTCCAACCATCAGAACCTCAACCATCAACACCTACCACCTCTACACAAATACCACAGACTTCTTAACCATCAGCACAAACAACCAGACCTTCATCTTCCAAAACTTCTAAGAAGACAAAGTCTATTCCTCAACCTCAAAAAAAGAGAAGGAAGATGATTCTCAGAGATGAGTCTGAGAGTGAAGAGGAAATATTTGAAGCACGAGTTCATGCATCTGAACCTGTGATAATTGAAGCTGAGAATGTTACTTCTCAGAAAGAGAAAGCAGCTCAAAGTTCTGATACTTTGAAAAGGAAATCTGTAAATTCTGATGCTGCTGAAACAACTCCTTCATTGGCAAGGAGATTGATGAAAATGAAGGCAAGGAGGTATTTGTCTAAGGCTATATCAGAAGATACTGAAGAAGCTGAGGAAGGGGATCAGGAATCTCTGATCTCACAGGAACCAATTATCATTGAAGCCCTTCCAGCTCAAGCCAAAGACACTGCTAATGACACAGTTGTTACCCCTCCTGTCTCTCCTATTAAAGCTAAAGATGATGCTAAAGAACAAACTGATAATTCTGAAATAGATATTCATAATTTGAATATACCTGAAGTTCTTTATCTGGAAGCTCCATCTACATCAAGACACCAGCTCTGGAGATAAATTCTGCTGATCAGAATTTAGATGATGTTATTCCTGAATCTTCAGTTGCTTCACACACTGTTGAGCCATCAGAACAGAACGAGTCTTCTTCAAGTTCTGATGATAGTATTTCTGTTGAGACTCCAGTACCTGAAAGAGATATGTCCTAAGTCCAATCATGTATGAGGATTTAGGAATAACTTTTATGTAATCTGTTTTGATTTCATTGATATTAATAAAAGGCTTGTTTTGTTTTTATTGCGGGCTCTATCTATTTAAATGTTTAAATAAGATATACCACAGTTTAGAGTATAGCTTTTTTATGGATTGTGATGAGATCATAATAATGAGACCTAAAAGATGATAACTCTAAACTTAAATAGTTCTTGGTCGTAGGATTACTAACTGGTAATTAATAATCCGCAAAGATCGGTACATACTATGCTTGCTTCATTATGAAGGATGTCTGTTCTCATAGGCATTTGTGTGGTGACACTATAGCTAGTATGTAGGTGCTTATTATAGAATAAGTTCACTGAACATGACTCACACAGCTGAACAACTGATGGAGTTCACTCACGTGTCAGCAGTTGTTCATATAGTGATAGTTGTACAAGTATCCTTAGACTTGAGGTCATCATAGTCATCTTGTGTACACTGAACTATGCTTTAGTTTAGTTATTAGTCTCAAGGGACAATTATAAGGGCTCTACTGGGTATAGGAATTTGTACATGAAGATAGTGTATAATCAATAAAGGATCTACCCCTTCCAGTGTAGGAAGAGAATGTTCAATGCTGATCTACTTATGTTAGTTCAGGAATTTCTGGCCAGAGTGAATGAAATTAGAAAGGAGTTTCTAATTTACATTAAATAGAACTAAGCATAGTGAATGGGAAAGCAAGTGATTAAATAAGATAGGCTTGACACAAGTTCCATGCCTTGTATTTAATCGTGACATTGCATGGTAGAAGAAATTAATTGTATGATAACTACTCACTGAATAGGTTCTTGGTATTCTAAGCAGTGAATTCGTATTATCCGGATAGTCGCGATATGCTGAGAAGTATCCCTCACGATGTAGAATAAATATGATTAATTAATTAATCATATTTAATGAATTAGAGAATTTATATAAATAATGATAAATTAGTTTTATTATTATTTATTTCTACTACCGGCTTAATATTGAACCTACAGGGTCACACCATAAAAGAGAATGATTTAATGGTGGAGGAATTAATAAATAATGGCTGAAAATTATTTATTTATGAATTAAATAATTAATTGGTAAATTTAATAATTGATTAAATAAGATTTAATTGATTATAAATTAATTAAGAAAAGGTTCTTAATATCATTAATTAAGAATTTAATTTTTGGAAATTAAATCAAGAGAGAGAATCATTTCTAAATTGTTTAGAAAAAGGATTAATAATTAAAAGGTGTTTTAATTATTAATGAGAATAATAAAGGGTTAATAATAATAATATTTTATGGCAAAATTTCAGCTGAAAATTTTGCCTATAAATATACTATTATAAACCCTATTTTTGCCTCAACCTAAAAATTTTACAAAATCCTAATTCTCTCCACCTCCTCCTTCTCCATTACATCGTTTTCTTGGTGGATACCGGTGGAGTGCTTCACACTTGAGGAGCAGCTGCTAAGGATCTCCGCTCGTGGTTCTTGGATCACTATTAAAGACCTCCATCTTTCCATTAATGTAAAGCTTCTTAAGGTAAATATACTGAACTACGAATTAAATATTATTTTTCGCATGGATCCCGCGGAGGGTTTCATTTTTTTTTTAAGATTTAAGTTTACGTTTTCGCTGCGTTTATGTGCTAAAAACCCTTCAGTACCTACTCTGGGCAAGGAAGAATTGGTGAAGTAATTTGTTAAAAAGGAAGCACCTATTCCCTGGGAGGATACTCACAGAGGTGTTGAGTGGACCAAGAAGTTGAATGAATCAGATTTTATTCCATGTTCTAAAGTTCTGACAGAGCATATTGTAAAAGCTGATGAGTTGCTCATAAATGCTGATTTCAAGACACAACTCAAGATCACAGCTTTGTCTACAAACATCTTCAAGGTCTACATACTTCTACTCATGAAAAGGTTGATACACTCAGAGAAAAAGCTGATAAGCTAGATCTACAGATCAAGCTTGACAAGAACAGGTATATCAGACCTATTTCTGAAAAAGTTGCAACCATTGAGAAAACTCAAGAGAAGCAACATGCCCAATTGCTGAGGTTCTGGCTAATCAAGCTTCTCAGAAAGCTTAATCATGTGTGACAATACTCATGCCATATCTATTATTGTTAATCCAATTAATCATTCTAGAACTAAGCACATTAATGTAAGGTATCTTTTTATTAGAGAACATGTTGTAAATGGTACCATTGAGTTTATTTTTGTTCCAACAGAAAAATAATTAGCTGATATTTTTACTAAATCTTTGGATGAAGAAACTTTCACCAGACTTGTAGGTGAAATTGGTATGTTAAATTCTTCATCCTAAAGCCAAGAACTCAGCTAATATGTTGCAGCAGATTAATTTCTCATAAATCAAAATTAATTTGATTTAATTGGAAATTAACTAGAATATGATTTATAAATATTTCAGAATTCTCTGTATATTTATTTTTTAAAATTTAATCAACTTGGAATTTTTCAAATTCTGAGAAAAACTTTCTAATTGTTAATCTACATTTTTAATATATGGAATTAATAAAAGACGAAACTGAAAAAGAACAAAAGTATAGAGAACTAAGTTCTTGATAAGTCTAAATGACTTCTCGACAGAGTTTTCGAACAAAAGTATATTATCTGCTCTTCAAAAAAAATCAGAATATATCTTTTATTATATTATTATACCTATTTTATAGTAATTAAGTTTAAGAAAAAAAATTAATTTAATAAATCGCTAAAAAATATAAGTTCAATTCCCATCCATAACAATTACTATCAATGTTGGAGAACTATTCCCAGGAAAAATATGTTTAGTTCAAATATCTTTGTTAATTTGGTTTATCAACATTAATTTCAGAGTCGTGAACATGAATCTTATCTATTCACGGTAAAACTCTCCTTTTTACGTCTAATCTTTTGTAATATTATATAAGATAATTATGTTAAAATAATAAATTAATTAAGTTGTGCAATAATATAATTTCAGCGAGTACTGATCGACTACCAAATTTTAGTATTTTATCTATTATAATATAGTATAGTTTGATAAATATATAATCATTATAAATTAAAAAAAAATTGTTCATAATAATTTTTAGAAAAAGATTCGTTTTATTCGGAGAAAAAAATACGTTTTACTTAAAAAGGGTATAGATTTGTAGAGAAAGAGTTATTTTAGTTGGTAAAAAGAAGGCAACGTATTTTACTTATAAAGTTAATTAGTTATATATTAATTAAGTAAGGGTAATTGAGTAAATATTAAATTTTTTTAAGGAAAGGGCAATTATGTAATTGAAGGAAGGACCGTATCAACCAAACTTTTAATATTTCGTCTATTATATACTAACTAGCCTAAAACCCGTGCGATGCACATATTGTTTTTAATATTATGTAATTTTTTAAATGTAATTGAAGTGTAAATTTTAAGCTATAAAATATATTTATTTGAAATTTTAATAATATGATTTGATAATAATTAAAAATATACGCATGGGTGTATAAGTTAATGATATTTTAGTTAAAAAGGTAATGTAATGATTGATATTTATAATTTTATTGATATTTAAAGATATTTTTATAAAAGATAATTATGTTTAAATTAAAAGCTAAATTTTAGCCCATATCAATAGTATATGAATTATCTTTAGTCTTCTAATAGACCAAATCCAACTAACTATATTCAGATTTACGTTAGTTTAATTTGTGTAATATCGGATTAATGGTAAAAGTACATAATATATTTTTAGCAAGTCTAATTATTTTTTTATTTTAATTTTGATTTATAATGAATCTATTGTATAATTTTTTTAACCTAGATGAGCTATATTGATTATTTTAATCCGACGCTATTATACTTCGACAAAGGAATCAACTCTGTTTTCATTTTATTAAATCAGTATGTATGTTATAGAATTTAAAGAAAACCCGTTTTTTATACAAATCCAAACATTGTACACACAAATAAAATATAAAATTTAGTATTTTGGCTATTAGGGTCGAAAACTTGTTATTCCACTCTTCTAAATCTATATTATACCTACTGACGAATTTGATACATTTTAGTTTTATTTTAACCCGGATCAATAATATAATAATTATCTTTAGTTTGAATTTAATTTCAATTTTAGCGTAAATCAATAATATACATTATTTTTTAGCCACATGCCCTTTATATCTACCAAATCCAAATCCAGCTAATTATATATAGTTTGTTTTTAGTTTTATTTTAGCTCGATTTATTTCTTTTAAATCGAATAAATAATATTTTTTTAACATAATGACGTTTTATCGATCAACGAATTATCTTTCAAATTTTGATTTTTTTTCTAACCTGATTTAATAATATATTTTCTTAGTCAAATTGGTTGTATGTATCATTTTATTTTAACACGAGAAATTAAATTTTTGTTTTAAGTTCAGCCCGTCATATCTATCAAATTTGGATAATATACTTAATTTTTGTTTAATTTTATTTCAATTTTATTTAGTTAAAAGTAATACTACTCTTTTTGAGTTTCTCATCTGAGTATGAATTAGTCAAACAGAAGGGGACCGAGGACTACCTTATAAGTCCAATTAGTTTGGGCATAAATATTAATTGCGTTTGTGTTTCGAGAATTTACTGATGAATTAAATGTGCTTTAATTAGTAAATTATAGAGACTTTATATTAATCCAGGAAAGGTTATAAAGTAATTTCCGTAAGTACCGATCGATCGATTATCAAATATTTAATATTTCGTTAATTATAATATAGTATAAAATATTTTATTTTATTAAATAAACTTGTCTGTAATATTTAGAGAAGTTGTTTTAATTGAGAGAAATAAAAAAGATAACGTGTTATAGTTGAAAATGATTTTTTCATCATAATCCGATTATCAAGGCTAATAAAACTTTTAAATAAATAAGGGTAATTTAGTAAATGCAGCGTGTACCACCGTACTAAAACTTTCAATATTTCTTCTTTTATATAATAGTAACTAGCTTGAAACTCGTAGCGATGCACGGTTGTCTTAATTAATTGCTATTTTATTATTCTTATTTTAAATAGTACAAAGGAAACCTATAATTTTATAAACATATAATATTAACATAATCCAAATAATTATATTTATTTTTATTAATTTTATTTTAATTTGGGTTGAATATTATTTTGTTAACCCGAATAAATTGTATATATTTATTTTTTTACCCGATGTCATTTATGTTAGGTAATGAATAACACACAGGGGGTGAAATGTGTTTTAGTGTTTTTTCTGATTTTCTTGATTTGTTTATGGTGGTGACTAAAGTAAACTTAAACGTGTTGTGAAAAGTGTTAAAACTAAAATTAAATAATTAACAATAAAGAACACAGATCTTTCAAAACTCACTTATTTTTTATATTAAAATTTAAGAATAGTTTGCTACAAAATTTCTAGGCTCTTTGTGATAAAGAGCTTAGCTTCTTCCTTGAGAGAATACAAGATTTTTCTTATCTAAATTTTTAGTTCTAAAAAAGAATCTAGTGTTTACTTTATAGAATAGTAAACCTGGTTATTACACAACATGCAACAATATGTACTAAACCCTATTTTTAGATAATCAAATCTTTCCATATCTGGCTTAGTGTATCTTTGCCAATCTTACACGCCTGTGACTTTGCTTTGCCAGTTTAATCTTGGACCTCTGATATTGTACTCTTCAAGCTGTTTTTTGTAGACTTGTCAATCCAACTAATTGGATGTTTGTTGATTGATAATCTTGGATATTGAAACTGGTCTGCACTTTGTACTTTGAGTTTTACCTCGAGATCTCCAGTTTGGTATATAGAGAACTTGACATCGCGATAAGTATAATGGTTTCGAGATTCTCCTTTATCTATAGTTGTTTGACTTGTAAAGGTCTCTGAGTTCTCTCTAAGATAATTTAGCTTGTCGAGAGTTCTCATCTTCATGTCTTCACTTTAACTTATCGATATCTCAGAGATCTTAGTGATATTTTGACTTATCGATATCTCTGAGATCTCTAGTGAGTTTGATTGTCGATATCTCAGAGACCTCTAGTGATATTTGACTTATCGATATCTCAGAGATCTCTAGTGATATTTGACTTATCGATATCTCTAGAGTTCTTAGTGAAGACATGACTTGTCGATATCTCCAATATTCATGTCTTCAATTTGGCTTGTCGATATCTATGAGTTCTCTAGTAGCTTTTCTGACTTCTCTATAAGTCATTCTGGAGTTCTCGAATGATTCTCTGTAACACCTAATATGTGACTTGTAAAGATCTTGACTTAGAATAATTTCCTAAAACAGATTTATTTAACTCCAAACTTCTTCATAATTCTTCTGAGGCATGATTTCTGATCTACTTCCAGATAGAATTTTAGGCTTGAAAATGTTTATAGAAAAAGACTCCAGTCTGCTCTATTACAATTTTACATACTTAGAGTTACAATACATAATGCCGACAAAGAATACAACTAAATAGGGTTGTCAATTTGACTAGTCTTGTTATTGTACAGGCCGTCTTGCCACAACACATTACATTGACAACGAATTATCTTTCAATCTATTTTTTATTTTTTCAGTATTATATTTTTAACCACATCCGTGGTATCCATATTTTGTCAGCCCGATGTAACAAAATTTAATTATAACGATATTTAGTTTTTTAAGCCCAAACATATAGACATATGTAAAGACTATTTTGGCTTCTGTTCTTCTGTAATAAGGTCCCTTAAGTAAACAATAATTTCAAATTCTTCTATTACATAGGTTTTCTTGAGCTTTCACAAGCTTGAGTCTATCTGGCTTTGGATAACCAGTAGCAGTTAATCTAAACTCTTGTGAATTGCCAGGTT
>NW_027421522.1:0-43314 GCF_009905375.1 Apium graveolens
ATCATAAATGATAGTTTCCTCAGGGGTTAGGTGAATAGATTTGAGGCTACCATCATAACCTTCCCGAAGGAAGATCTGAAGAGGGTGCCCTAGTCACCATTCACACCTTAACCCGACAAACTATTCCTCTAATTTGGTTATTGTCGGGAATGGAGGCACTGTTAAAAATGTGCTTACACTTGGGCCTTATTTAATGTAGACCCAACCACAAATACTCGAAGAACTGTTATAATATTGAAAACTCTTCCTAAAACAACTACAGATAAGGGAAAACCTCCCCTAAGGACAACAAACCATGAAACATAAAATGTTCCCTCCAGCGTTTGGAGGAAAGCTGACAGGGGTTAATTTGCAAGTCAGCTAGGAGGTGAGGAATGAAGGGATGAAAAGGAAACCTAAGCCCATCATCAAGGACATCTGTGTAAACAAAAAGAGTATCGGGTTTCCAGTGGCAAGTACGGTCGCCACCAGAAACTGGAACTAGCTAAGGGGAGGACGAACATTATAATGTGCGATTAACTTATCGTAATCAATATTGTTGCATGTATTGCAATGATTGAAAGAGTCAAGATGTGCAGTTGAGGGATATTCGTCCCCCTTAGTATTAATTATATCTATCAAAGACATGTTAAGAAGAGCGGATTTCGCCATCCTTACCTCGTTTTGAAGCTGAGGCTATCTTGGCCGCTCTCTCGAAATTCTTATCAACCATTGATAGAACTTGAAAGACCTTGAAACCTTGGAAGGAAGGAGGCCGGAGAAGGCTAAGGCCAGAGAAGGCTAGGGACTTGGCCGGAAAATTTCTAAAAAAGAGGAAGGAGGGTAGAGAGGAGAGTGTTTGAGAGTTTGAGGATTGAAATGAGAAGTGTGGAGAATCACACCCCCCTCTACTCTTATATAGGCACATGAAAGCCAACTTGGGCCTCAAAAAGCCCATTTGAACCCAAAAAATAGAGAATTCTGGAAAGTTCTAGAAAACTTTGGAAGAATTTAAGTAAATTCTAGAAAAAGAAAATAATTTTTTTTAAAATTCTGGAAGATTCCAGAAAGAACCCCAAGAATTCTGGAAAATTCTGGAATTGGGCTTAAGAATTAAGGCCCAACCCAAATTTTAATGGGCCTGTGGATATGAAAAGCCCTGTAAGGGTCCATGACTGAAAATTAAGGAACCCAAATCTTTTGGGCCTAGAAAATATATCAAGCCCAGTGAAGGGCCCAAATGTTTAAATTGAAGGATAAAGGCCCATTTAAATTAAGGAAAAACCCAGTCAAAAAAGCCTAGAAAAATCTTGGGCCCAAGAAAGCCCAGAACCAAGGCCTAAAGGGAAGAAAAATCCAGTTCAGGAAAACCCTAACCCAATTCGATCAAGATTTGTTCAAAATTCTCGATCGAATTTTCTTGATCAAAAAAACCACGACCAGGGCTATGTAGGAGCATAATTCGGTCAAAAATGAAGATCTTGACCAAAAGATTGGGATTCCTGATTGAAAATAATAATAAATAATAATAAATGAAAGGAGAAAATCTGGGCCGAAATTCGACCAGGATTCCTAGTCGAACACCCCTCCTCGAAAACACTCTCGACCAGGAGACAATAAATGGGCTAATTCGGTCAGAAAACAAGCATCCTGACCGAAAAGGGCAGAATCCTGATCGAATGAAAAAAAGAGAAAAAAAAAGAACCAGGTAAATATATATGTAGAACAGAAAATTGTTTCAGTTACACGAAAGCCGCAAGTCACTAGATTTTAAACACTCTTTTCATGTTGACAACCAGCTTCCGCAATTCAGTAGGCAGCTCATCCTGTACATGATTACGAAAGATGGAACTTAAAATGTTAAAAACAAAACTTGAGTACCAGTTTGCATCAGACTATATGCACACTCTGACACAAAGGCCAGAGAAAGCTAAAGGATGCATTTGAAATCATATCAGACTTACCCAATAAAGTTCCTTCAGGATGTCAATTGACTTCCTAGACAAGTGGCTGACAAGCTCATCTTCGATCCCGAAATGTCTGCCAAACTTTTTTTGCTTCTCAATCAAATTGCTTCCAGTTATCTACATGGTGCTCAGATATAATAGCAAGTGAGTGTCAAAACTCTCAAGTACAGAACTAAAGCCAGTCCATCCTTCTCTTTACTTTCTGTTCTATTCATTAATGTGTCAACATATATTTACATTATTACTACAAAAGAACATATATGTAGGATCCTGGTCGAACCAGGTATTAAAAAAAAGAGAAAAAAAAAGAAGAGAAAATGAGGAAAAAATGAGGGAAGAAAAATCCTGAAAAAAATCAAAATTGAAGGAAATTCCTTAAATATTTTTTGGAAAATATAAATATTCTCAGAAAATAAAGAATAAATTCCTGAAAATTAAGGAAAAATCCCAGAATTAAGGGAAAATTCCTAGAAATTAAGGAAAAATCTCAGAATTAAAGGAAAATTCTTGAAAATTGAGGAAAAACCCCAGAATTCAGGGAAAAATCCTGGAAATTAAGGAAAAATCCCAGAATTAAGGGAAAATTCTAGAAAATTAAGGAAAAATCTCAGAATTCAGGAAAAATTCTTGGAAATTAAGATAATTCCTAATAGGGATAAAAGCAAATCGTTGTAAATGTATAGGTCGCTCCACACTTTACGCAAAAATGATACCCTGAAAGGGAATGAATGAACTTAACTTCTGCGAAACCTAGTCACTGTTTCCCAAAAGTTGGGGGGCAAATGATAGGGAAGAAAATAAGGCATGGGTATGTAATTAATGTTGCATTATTCATATCAGAATTGGGCCAACAGCTAGACCCATTTGAGAAGGCCCAAAACCCTAAATATTAATTAATTTCGTAATTAATTAATAAGGGATAAATCAGCTGATAAAATGAGTCCTAGTGGAGAAATAAATCCTTGTAGATTGGCCTCCAAGGAATCTGGTGGGATAAGGAATCAGCTTCCTACTTCTTAGGACTCCAAAGTCCATTCTAATTATGAGACTTGCTCATCAAGTCTCCTAACCCAAGTCCAATTCAAGGACTCCCAACATCTATATAAGGGGTCTCACCCCACAAATTAGAACTACGTTTTTTGGCTTGATCCTTGGCAATCAGCAAGGTACGTAGGCATCTTTTTAAGGCAGATTGAGTCACGAAACACAAGAGCAGTCAAATCGAGCCCCGAAACTCACGTTCCTTAGTTATAAATATAGAGGTTATTATACCTTAGTTTTTGATCCATAACAGTACCCAACACTGCTTGGGTCACTAAACATACCTGAATCTCATTGTGTGCAGGGCAAAGTGAAGAAAGTCATATGGATCATTGACAGTGGATGTTCCAGACATATGACAGGTGATAAGGCCTTGCTATCACAGTTTGTGGAGAAAGCTAGCCCATTGGTGACCTTTGGAGACAACAACAAAGGATTCTCAATGGGATATGACAAGATTGTCTCTGAAAATGTTGTCATTGATGATGTAGCACTAGTAGCTGGTCTTGAAGTGAATCTTCTCAGTGTTAGCCAATTTGCAGACAAAGGCTTTGAAGTTTTATTCAACAAAGAAGAATACACCTTTATCAGCAAGAAAACTGGTGAAATTGCTCTGAAAGGAGCAAGGAAAGGAAGCTTGTTTGTTACAGACTTGGATTCAACAAATAAGGATGGTATTTGCTGCTTCTACACCAAGGCATCAGAAGAACAAAGCAAGCTATGGCATAAGAAGCTGTCTCACTTGAATTTCAAGGCAATTAACAACTTAGTCAAAAAGGATTTAGTGAGAGACATGTCCAAGCTGGAGTTTGCTCAAGTTGAAGTCTGTGAAGCTTGTCAGAAAGGAAAGATGAAAAGATCTAGTCACCAGTCAAAAATTGTGAATTCTATTGGTGCACCCTTGCAACTTATTCACATGGACTTATTTGAGTAAGTGAATGTCTTATCAATTTTAAGGAATAGATATGCACTTGTGATGGTGGATGATTTCTCAAGATACACTTGGGTAGAGTTCATGTACTCTAAAGATGAAACTCCACATATCATAATTGAGCACATCAAGAAGATAGGAAAATAGGCTGAAGATTACAATTGTGTGAAAAGACCGAGAAGTGACAATGGAACATAATTCAGAAATATTACATCAAGTGAATTCTGCAAAGGCAAAGGCATTGTTCAAGAATTCTCAGCTGCCAGAACACCTCAACAAAATGGAGTGGTTGAGAGAAAGAACATAACATTGGTTGAAGCTGCTAGAACAATGCTACAAGATGCCAAGTTGCCAACAAGTTTCTGGGAAGAGGCTGTCAACACTACATGTTATACTCAGAACATATATCTGATTAACAAGGCATATGGCAAGTCACCCTACTCAATCATGTCTAAGAGAAAGCCTACTGTAAATCATCTTCATGTGTTTGGAAGCAAGTGTTACATTTTGAAAGACAACTCTGAATATGTGGGAAAATTTGATTCAAAGGTTTTTGAAGCAATTTTTCTGGGATATTCATTGGAAAGAACAACTTACAAAGTCTATGTGATTGATCAAAAGAAGATCATGGAAAATACAAATGTGACCTTTGATGATGACAAGTGTCCAGGCTTGGAATGTCTTGATGGTAATGAAGCTGAAGCCCCTGCATTTGAAAACCTTAACATTGATAGTGATTCTGATGGAGAAGATGAGGTTAATGCACAACAGTTGATGAATGAAGAGACTACTGAACAGGAAAAACATGGGAATAGAAGCTCATCTCAAATACCTGAATTTGATTGCACAAACTCAAGGGGAGAAAGAGAAGAAGGATCTACCAGTCATACCAATAATGAAGAAAATAATGAAGGAACAAGTCAACAAACTCACACAAGAAAGTGCGATAGAGGTCACTCTAGAGAAGAAATTATTGGTGATCCTACTACTGGTGTGAGGACTAGAAGTGCAGCTGCTAATGAGTGCCTACATGCATGTTTTCTGTCTCAAGTAGAGCCTAAAAAAATTGATGAAGCTCTACTGGATCCTAAGTGGATATCTTCCATGCAGGATGAGCTGAATCAGTTTGAAAGAAGCAAAGTCTGGAAGTTAGTTCCTGCACCAAAGAATAGAAGCATTATTGGAACAAAATGGGTGTTCAGGAACAAAATGGATGAAAATGGTATAGTTACCAGAAAAAAGCAAGGTTGGTTGCAAAAGACTACTCACAAGAAGAAGAATTGATTATGATGAAACTTTTGCTCCCGTTGCAAGACTTAAAGCTATAAGATTTTTTCTAGCATTTTCTGCAGATTCAAATTTTAAAGTGTATCAAATGGATGTCAAAAGTACCTTTCTGAATGGTGAGATAGAAGAAGAAGTTTATGTGCAACAACCTCCTGGCTTTGAGGATCCAAAATTTCCAAATTTTGTGTATAAGTTACTCAAGGCTCTATATGGACTAAAACAGGCACCTAGAGCTTGGTATGACACACTATCAGATTTCCAATTAAAGCATGGTTTTACTAGAGGAACCATAGACAAGACTCTCTTCTACAAAAAACATGGTGAAGATATGATCCTAGTTCAGATCTATGTGGATGATATCATTTTTGGTTCTACTAATGAGAAGCTGTGCCAAAGATTCTCCAAGCTTATGCAAAGTAAATATGAAATGAGTATGATGGGAGAACTGAGTTACTTCCTTGGACTTTAAGTCAGCCAAATGAGTGATGGTATCTTCATCAGCCAAACTAAATATGTCAAGGATCTATTGAAAAAGTTTGGAATGGTTGATTGTTCACCTGCATCTATACCTATGTCTACTGCAACAAAGATGGATGAAGATAAAAGGGCAAGAGTGTTGATATCTCAAGCTATAGAGGAATGATTGGATCATTGCTTCACTTAACAACAAGTAGACCAGACATCATGTTTGCAACATGTCTATGTGCAAGATTTCAAGCCAATCCAAAAAAATCACATTTGATGGCTGTAAAGAGGATTTTCAAATACTTGAAGGGGACTCCAAACTTGGGATTATGGTATCCTAAGGGAACTGGTTTTGAAGCTTTTGGCTACACAGATGCAGATTTTGCTGGATGCAGGGTTGACAGAAAGAGTACCAGTGGAAGCTGTCAATTTCTTGGACAAAGACTTGTATCCTGGTACAGCCATAAATAACAATCTGTATCAACTTCTACAGCTGAAGCTGAATACATAGCTGCAGGAAGTTGTTGTGCTCAAGTGCTTTGGATTAGAAATCAGCTAATGGATTATGGCCTAGTGTTACACAAAATTCCCATCATGTGTGACAATACTAGTGCTATATCTATAGTAGCTAATCCAGTTAATCATTCTTGGACAAATCACATTGATGCGAGGTACCACTTTATTAGAGAACATGCTATTAATGGTGAGCTCATTTTTGTACCAACAGAAAAACAATTAGCTGACATTTTTACTAAACCTTTGGATGAAGCAACTTTCACTAGACTTGTAGGTGAAATTGGAATGCTTAACTCTTCATCCTAAGGCAAGAACTCAGCTAATGTTTTGCAGCTGATTAAGATCCAGTAAATCAAAATTAATTTGATTAAATTGGAAATTAACTGAAATATGAATTATCAATATTTCAGAAATCTCTGCATATTTGTTTTTCAAATTCAAAATTAACTTGGAATTTTTTAAATTCTAAGTAAACTGCTCAGTTGTTAATTTACATTCTTAATATATAAAATTGACACAAGGCAGAATTGCAATAAGCAAAAGTATTTAGAAAACTGAGTTCTCGATAAGTATAAATTAACTTCTCGACAAGTCATTTTAGGACTTCTCTAGTGAGTCCTCGATAAGTCAATTTACTGATTTCTCGAGTGACTTCTCGATAGGCTTAAAATGACTTATCGATAAGTACTTGTAGAGTCCTCTAGTAGTGTTCATTCACAGAGTTCTCTACAAGTACAATTTTTGACTTATCAATAACTCATAACTGAGATAATTTAAATTTATAAATTGTTTTGGTAAAATACTTTTGGAAAATTTATTCTAATTTTATTTTGAATTTATTCAAATAAAAGTTAGAATCAGTTCAGTCCTCTTTTTGGACAAACCGGGTATTCATTTGACATTTCGATAAGTCAAGATTGAGTTCTCTATAAGAGTAATTTAAAATGACTTCTCGACATGTACTTCAGTTCTCAAAGTGACTTCTCGATAGACAAATTTGAAATGTGTATTTTTGAGTTCTCGACAAATCATTTACTTTTACTATAAATACCAGACTTCTCGAATACATTTTTTTTGAATTTCTCAAAATTCTAAGCAAACGGAATATTTATTAATTCATATCCTCAATATATGAACTTGATAAATAACAGACCAAAAGAAGCAAAAGTATGAAAAACTGAAATAATTTAATTCATTAATTATGTTCAGCAAAATACTTTTTACTTACTTTGTCTATAATTACTCTGACTTATTGACACATTTACGTGCTTATATGTTATTTTTTTGTGGAAATATGTTAGTATAATGTTAGTAGACTAGTACATTATATCTGATGTTTTGAGAATGCTGATAATGGTTAAATTTATTTGACTATATGCTGATAGGAGGAGTTACTTTTTCTGTAGGGAGTACTTGTTTATTTGCATGGGGAATAGTTATCCTAACAAGTGAACTAAGATTTTTGAGTAGTTGTATGGAAAATAGTAACTAGTCATTTCTAACTGTCAAGTATGCTTATCTGATTATTACCCTTATTATCCGGGAAACTCAAGAGTCTCCTGGTTTCTATCTTTTCTCCCTCTATAAATTAAAACGCTTCACTCTTTATCATTCATCACTACTCTTATTCTCAACAAACATTTAATTTTAAAACTCACCTCCTGTTCATCTCTCTCTTTCTCTCTCAAATTGATGCCCATGTCTTCTACAGACTTATTAATGGAGTTTACCAGTCTGTCCATCATCTAGCTGACGACCAAATTTACTTTGATCCTTTCGGACATCGTGTCCATCTCAAGGGGCTGTTTGCAACCCCTTTGGTATTCCATGTGAGATCTTTGACGAACTCTCGTGGGATGATCAAATCGGCATTCTTTTCTTTGAGATGAAAGTCTCTCTGGAGCTGGAGAGACGTGCAAGGGTAGCTGAGCACCAACGCCATGCTGCTCTGGAGTTGCAGGAGAGGATCATCTCTCCTGCACACTCCATGTTCAGAGCTTACCAGTGCAGGGTAAGGTTGTTGGAGGCCTAGAAGAAGGAGCCCAAATTAGAGTAGTTAGGATTATGATTTACTTGATGTAATCTGAATCTTAATGTACTCTGTGTTTAATATTAATGAAAATTCTCTTATTCTTTATCAATTTGTTTTTGTTGCTTGATTGTTTATGTCATGAATGCCTTGTGTTTACAAATTAATTAATTATTAGTTTTCCTGTCTTAATGCTTGCAAATGTATGTCTCAATGCTTATGCCTAATCAAAACTCCAGATATGTTCAATGCATTACAGGTTCAACACAATTCACTCAGACAACAACAGGAAATTCAAATTTTCATTGAACATGTATTTATGTTAAAATGCAGCTAAAACATTTATAAAGCAAACTGCAGTTCTCCCAGATACAGCAACACAAACACAAACTCAAACATAATCCCACTCAGGTGACTCTCAAAAGAAACCTGTTTTACAAAAGGACAACAATTTCATAATGTTCTTCAGATTATTTTGTTGTTTGAGAAGAGAAACCACAACAAACATGGAAAATTTATCAGTTTTTACTGAATATCCCATGAGTATTCCTAATGCACCTTCATGTGCAAAATAGTCTTCACAGACTGAAAGGTTTGAGGGTAGTACTCCTGAGGGGGGAGCTATCTAAATTCTCTCCAATTCAATTGGAGGTTCCTCAAAAAGAAATAACTCACCTCATAACTCTAGCACAAGCTGCCTTAGCAGTCAAAGCTAGAAGTACAAATGCCTATGACAATGTCATGAGAAGGGCAAGTATATCACATTTATGTGCCAGTGTATTGCAAGACATACAAGGGTTTGAGGCTGGTGTACATGATAGTAACCTAGTCAAATACCCTCCAATTCAGTTGGAGTTTCCCAATACAAGTGAGGAATAATAAACTATCAAAACCACAAAGCAATCTGTGAGTCAAACTGTGACCCTAGTCACATGTGTTCTTAATAATTAATTCACCTCACAACCTTAAGCTAATATTCTCTTTTCTGATAAAATGAGTATGATTAGACCTATATGGATTACCCCTAATCATATGATCACAGACAACTCTTCTCAGCCACCTCTTATTTCTGTAAGTCAAACACATCTGAGCCTTTCATGTGAGAATAAGAGAAAAGATTGAGAGAAAAAAAGAGAATAAGAGAGGCATGATTCTTCCTGGAAAAAGGCAGGACTCTTTCCCGTACACTATAAGTTTTGACTGGATGCTTCCCTAAGAAAACATTCCACCTTTGTCTCAACTCTTCAACTGAATCCCTACTCATCCTTGTTTTTCAAGCTTCTTGTTCTGTTGTAGCAAAACCCCTGATAGTTACTCGACACATATATATTGTCAAAAATGTAGCTATCAAATCTTGTGTATGTCCCAATCTCCGTCTTGTAATCACCTCTTGAAATGAATCTGTAAAAGTCTCTGCTTAAGAATAGATAGGCTTGATCCTTGGATATAGATTATGTACTCCTGGTGAATCTGATGCGACTAGACTTTCCTGACAAGTGAAACACTGTAGCGACGTCCGGTCCCTCAAGTACTTCTACCTGAGCTTCATTTGATTCAACTATCAGTAACTCTTACATTCTGTCCTGAGGTTCCAACTTTACTGCATGTAACTGAGATGTTTGTATGTCCCCACTATACTCTCTGACCTCCTCAATTTCTGCCTATATGATCTTTTTGATTCCCGGATAAATGTAGCATTTGTACAAACCACTGTGTTCCTGTATGATTTGGAATCATTAGAGTTGTCTTAAAAATCTTTGAGTAAACTTGTACCCATAGAAATTTCATTCCTTTCCTGCATCTGAAAACCCAGTGGTATCCTATGAAGTAAGCCTTTGAGGAAGTTCCATAATTTTATTCTGTAGTTCTTGAAATCGGTTTCGTTGGAATAAGAAAACCATTATCTTCAATCTCCGTATTCGGGAATTTTCCGTTTAAATAGCACATGGTCTTCGTTTTCTTCGAAAGATTAAAATCATATTTGAAGCCCGGAGGAATCTCGAGTCTACTAATACCTTGTGGACCCTTAATTTAATATTTAAGAGAAATTTAAATTTTCAGAATTTTTAATTTTCTTAGAATATAAATTAATCAAAAACAAATATTTACATACAATCTAATTTTCAAGAATTTCAAATTTTTTGAAAAATTATATAAAACGTAAATTATTATCTAAGAAAAATTTAAATTTAAGAATTTTAAATTTTATGAAAAAAAAAATAAATCAAAAACTAAAAATTGGAGGCTACAGAATAGTTGAAGTGCTAATTGCTAATTTGCGACTTAGAAAATTCTCATGTTTCTTTTTGTTCAATTTGTGCAACCTGCGACGTTCAACATAACCTGCGACCAATTGGTTTCTCGCGAGTGACTATACGCTGATCTTAACCTGCGACAGTTCTCCGCAATCTGCGATTTTTTAATTTTCCTTGTACCGGACAAACAACAGCAGCCAGGAAGTTGTTGAGATGCACGCGCGAGAAGTAAAGTAGGGGGAAGGAAATGCGCACCATACGCGCATAGCCTTGCAAACCAGATGTGTTTGACAGAGTCACAGGCGATATGTTGATTCAAACAAGTTCACCAAGTTTGGCAATTTGAACAAACAGGAAAACAACTAGGTGCCAATACTGAACTAATCAAAATGATATCTTACAAAACTGACATCCTAGAATAGAAAACAAATTCAAATAAAAATTTTATAAACTAAAATTTAAGTAATAAATTAATTTAGTTAAATTTATAAAATTAATTCATTTAAATTAAGTTCATACAATAAACTAATCTAAATTAAATTTATTAAATAAATTTTCTAAATCAAATTTACAAAATAAATTTTTGTTAATGAAAAATTAATAAAATAAATTCATTTAAAGATCCTGATTTGTGTATCAATCAGTTTGCTTTGATACTAATTGTTAGGTCCCGAATTATCGTAGAAGAGGGGGGGGGGTTGTAATCACTAAATTAAAAAATTCTTTCGAATCTTTTATGGATATAAAATTTAGTGCTCGGTTAGTGTTTTGCGTTCTTGAGAGGAATAGTGTTTGGGACGATAAAATGAGGAACACAAGATATTCAGGGAAATATATATATTCGTATATAAATCCGCGAGGGGTGTTGCTACACTCCGGTAAATTAACCGGCTACAATCTAAGAACAACAAAGTTCCTAGCTTCTATAAAAATTTATAAATCAAATCCTATACAATGATCTTGCTTTTGTTTGTACAAGGATTTAATTACCGGGTAACGTTTATAATGCCCCTATGAATATATAAGAGTTAAACCGGGTATTATAACGCTACTCCGGTGAGAAGTTAAACGTATATACAATGAGTTTGAGCTTCTCTGTATTTTCTTTGCTTCTATTTTCACCAGCTCTCTTGGGAGAGAAGATGAACATAACAATCTGATTGCTGAATGCTTCTGCTGCTTGTGTAGACTTTATATTCAATGGAAAATGTGTGGCTGAAATTGTGCCACATAAATTAATTGAATCAATCAATAAAGTTATGACTGAGGAGCTTGGAATGCTAACTTACGACACCTATGTCTACTGCAACAAAGTTGGATGAAGATAAAAAGGGCAAGATTGTAGATATATCAAGCTACAGAGGAATGACTGGATCATTGCTTTACTTAACAGCAAGTAGACCAGACATGATGTTTACAACATGTCTATGTGCAAGATTTCAAGCCAATCCAAAAGAATCACATTTGATGGCTGTAAAGAGGATTTTCAAATACTTGAAGGGGACTCCAAACTTGGGATTATGGTATCCTAAGGGAACTGGTTTTGAAGCTGTTGGCTACACAGATGCAGATTTTGCTGGATGCAGGGTTGACAGAAAGAGTACCAGTGGAAGCTGTTAATTTCTTGGAGAAAGACTTGTATCCTGGTACAGCCATAAATAACAATCTGTATCAACTTCTACAGCTGAAGCTGAATACATAGCTGCAGGAAGTTGTTGTGCTCAAGTGCTTTGGATTAGAAATCAGCTAATGGATTATGGCCTAGTGTTACACAAAATTCCCATCATGTGTGACAATACTAGTGCTATATCTATAGTAGCTAATCCAGTTAATCATTCTAGGACAAATCACAATGATATGAGGTACCACTTTATTAGAGAACATGCTACTAATGGTGAGCTCATTTTTGTACCAACAGAAAAACAATTAGCTGACATTTTTACTAAACCTTTGGATAAAGCAACTTTCACTAGACTTGTAGGTGAAATTGGAATGCTTAACTCTTCATCCTAAGGCAAGAACTCAGCTAATGTTTTGTAGCTGATTAAGATCCAGTAAATCAAAATTAATTTGATTAAATTGGAAATTAACTGAAATATGAATTATCAATATTTCAGAAATCTCTACATATTTGTTTTTCAAATTCAAAATTAACTTGGAATTTTTCAAATTCTAAGTAAACTGCTCAGTTGTTAATTTACATTCTTAATATATAAAATTGACACAAGGCAGAATTGCAATAAGCAAAAGTATTTAGAAAACTGAGTTCTCGATAAGTATAAATTCACTTCTCGACAAGTCATTTTAGGACTTCTCTAGTGAGTCCTCGATAAGTCAATTTACTGATTTCTCGAGTGACTTCTCGATAGGCTTAAAATGACTTATCGATAAGTACTTGTAGAGTCCTCTAGTAGTGTTCATTCACAGAGTTCTCTACAAGTACAATTTTTGACTTATCAATAACTCATAACTGAGATAATTTAAATTTATAAATTGTTTTGGTAAAATACTTTTGGAAAATTTATTCTAATTTTATTTTGAATTTATTCAAATAAAAGTTAGAATCAGTTCAGTCCTCTTTTTGGACAAACCGGGTATTCATTTGACATTTCGATAAGTCAAGATTGAGTTCTCTATAATAGTAATTTAAAATGACTTCTCGACATGTACTTCAGTTCTCAAAGTGACTTCTCGATAGACAAATTCCAAATGTGTATTTTTGAGTTCTCGACAAGTCATTTACTTTTACTATAAATACCAGACTTCTCGAATACATTTTTTTTGAATTTCTCAAAATTATAAGCAAACGGAATATTTATTAATTCATATCCTCAATATATGAACTTAATAAATAACAGACCAAAAGAAGCAAAAGTATGAAAAACTGAAATAATTTAATTCATAAATTATGTTCAGCAAAATACTTTTTACTTACTTTGTCTATAATTACTCTGACTTATTGACACATTTACGTGCTTATATGTTATTTTTTTGTGGAAATATGTTAGTATAATGTAAGTAGACTAGTACATTATATCTGATGTTTTGAGAATGCTGATAATGGTTAAATTTATTTGACTATATGCTGATAGGAGGAGTTACTTTTTCTGTAGGGAGTACTTGTTTATTTGCATGGGGAATAGTTTACCTAACAAGTGAACTAAGATTTTTGAGTAGTTGTATGGAAAATAGTAACTAGTCATTTCTAACTGTCAAGTATGCTTATCTGATTATTACCCTTATTATCCGGGAAACTCAAGAGTCTCCTGGTTTCTATCTTTTCTCCCTCTATAAATTAAAACGCTTCACTCTTTATCATTCATCACTACTCTTATTCTCAACAAACATTTAATTTTAAAACTCACCCCCTGTTCATCTCTCTCTTTCTCTCTCAAATTGATGCCCATGTCTTCTACAGACTTATTAATGGAGTTTACCAGTCTGTCCATCATCTGGCTGACGACCAAATTTACTTTGATCCTTTCGGACTTCGTGTCCATCTCAAGGGGCTGTTTGCAACCCCTTTGGTATTCCACGTGAGATCTTTGACGAACTCTCGTGGGATGATCAAATCGGCATTCTTTTCTTTGAGATGAAAGTCTCTCTGGAGCTGGAGAGACGTGCAAGGGTAGCTGAGCACCAACGCCATGCTGCTCTGGAGTTGCAGGAGAGGATCATCACTCTTGCACACTCCATGTCCAGAGCTTACCAGTGCAGGGTAAGGTTGTTGGAGGCCTAGAAGAAGGAGTCCAAATTAGAGTAGTTAGGATTATGATTTACTTGATGTAATCTGAATCTTAATGTACTCTGTGTTTAATATTAATGAAAATTCTCTTATTCTTTATCAATTTGTTTTTGTTGCTTGATTGTTTATGTCATGAATGCCTTGTGTTTACAAATTAATTAAATATTAGTTTTCCTATCTTAATGCTTGCAAATGTATGTCTCAATGCTTATGCCTAATCAAAACTCCAGATATGTTCAATGCATTACAGGTTCAACACAATTCACTCAGACAACAACTGGAAATTCAAATTTTCATTGAACAGGTATTTATGTTAAAATGCAGCTAAAACATTTATAAAGCAAACTGCAGTTCTCCCAGATACAACAACACAAACACAAACTCAAACACAATCCCACTCAGGTGACTCTCAAAAGAAACCTGTTTTACAAAAGGACAACAATTTCATAATGTTCTTCAGATTATTTTGTTGTTTGAGAAGAGAAACCACAACAAACATGGAATATTTATCAGTTTTTACTGAATATCCCATGAGTATTCCTAATGCACCTTCATGTGCAAAATAGTCTTCACAGACTGAAAGGTTTGAGGGTAGTACTCCTGAGGGGGAGCTATCTAAATTCTCTCCAATTCAATTGGAGGTTCCTCAAAAAGAAATAACTCACCTCATAACTCTAGCACAAGCTGCCTTAGCAGTCAAAGCTAGAATTACAAATGCCTATGACAATGTCATGAGAAGGGCAAGTATATCATATTTATGTGCCAGTGTATTGCAAGACACACAAGGGTTTGAGGCTGGTGTACATGATAGTAACCTAGTCAAATACCCTCCAATTCAGTTGGAGGTTCCCAATACAAGTGAGGAACAATAAACTATCAAAACCACAAAGCAATCTGTGAGTCAAACTGTGACCCTAGTCACATGTGTTCTTAATAATTAATTCACCTCACAACCTTAAGCTAATATTCTCTTTTCTGATAAAATGAGTATGATTAGACCTATATGGATTACCCCTAATCATATGATCACAAACAACTCTTCTCAGCCACCTCTTATTTCTGTAAGTCAAACACATCTGAGCCTTTCATGTGAGAATAAGAGAAAAGATTGAGAGAAAAAAAGAGAATAAGTGAGGCATGATTCTTCCTGGAAAAAGGCAGGACTCTTTCCCGTGCACTATAAGTTTTGACTGGATGCTTCCCTAAGAAAACATTCCACCTTTGTCTCAACTCTTCAACTGAATCCCTACTCATCCTTGTTTTTCAAGCTTCTTGTTCTATTGTAGCAAAACCCCTGATAGTTACTCGACACATATATATTGTCAAAACTGTAGCTATCAAATCTTGTGTATGTCCCAATCTCCGTCTTGTAATCACCTCTTGAAATGAATCTGTAAAAGTCTCTGCTTAAGAATAGATAGGCTTGATCCTTGGATATAGATTATGTACTCCTGGTGAATCTGATGCGACTAGACTTTCCTGACAAGTGAAACACTGTAGGGACGTCCGGTCCCTCAAGTACTTCTACCTGAGCTTCATTTGATTCAACTATCAGTAACTCTTACATTCTGTCCTGAGGTTCCAACTTTACTGCATGTAACTGAGATATTTGTATGTCCCCACTATACTCTCTGACCTCCTCAATTTCTGCCTATATGATCTTTTTGATTCCCGGATAAATATAGCATTTGTACAAACCACTGTGTGCCTGTATGATTTGGAATCATTAGAGTTGTCTTAAAAATCTTTGAGTAAACTTGTACCCGTAGAAATTTCATTCTTTTCCAGCATCTGAAAACCCAGTGGTATCCTATGAAGTAAGCCTTTGAGGAAGTTCTATAATTTTATTCTGTAGTTCTTGAAATCGGTTTCGTTGGAATAAGAAAACCATTATCTTCAATCTCCGTATTCGGGAATTTTCCGTTTAAATAGCACATGGTATTCGTTTTCTTCGAAATATTAAAATCATATTTGAAGCCTGGAGGAATCTCGAGTCTACTAATACCTTGTGGACCCTTAATTTAATATTTAAGAGAAATTTAAATTTTCAGAATTTTTAATTTTCTAAGAATATAAATTAATCAAAAACAAATATTTACATACAATCTAATTTTCAAGAATTTCAAATTTTCTGAAAAATTATATAAAACATAAATTATTATCTAAGAAAAATTTAAATTTAAAAATTTTAAATTTTATGAAAAAAAAATAAATCAAAAACTAAAAATTGGAGGCTACAGAATAGTTGAAGTGCTAATTGCTAATTTGCGACTTAGAAAATTCTCATGTTTCTTTTTGTTCAATTTGTGCAACCTGCGACGTTCAACATAACCTGCGACCAATTGGTTTCTCGCGAGTGACTATACGCTGATCTTAACCTGCGACAGTTCTCCGCAATCTGCGATTTTTTAATTTTCCTTGTACCGGACAAACAACAGCAGCCAGGTAGTTGTTGAGATGCACGCGCGAGAAGTAAATTAGGGGGAAGGAAATGCGCACCATACGCGCATAGCCTTGCAAACCAGATGTGTTTGACAGAGTCTCAGGCGATATGTTGATTCAAACAAGTTCACCAAGTTTGGCAATTTGAACAAACAGGAAAACAACTAGGTGCCAATACTGAACTAATCAAAATGATATCTTACAAAACTGACATCCTAGAATAGAAAACAAATTTAAATAAAAATTTTATAAACTAAAATTTAAGTAATAAATTAATTTAGTTAAATTTATAAAATTAATTCATTTAAATTAAGTTCATACAATAAACTAATCTAAATTAAATTTATAAAATAAATTTTCTAAATCAAATTTACAAAATAAATTTTTGTTAATGAAAAATTAATAAAATAAATTCATTTAGGGATCCTGATTTGTGTATCAATCAGTTTGCTTTGATACCAATTGTTAGGTCCCGAATTATCGTAGAAGAGTGGGGGGGTTGTAATCACTAAATTAAAAAATTCTTTCGAATCTTTTATGGATATAAAATTTAGTGCTCGGTTAGTGTTTTGTGTTCTTGAGAGGAATAGTGTTTGGGATGATTAAATGAGGAACACAAGATATTCAGGGAAATATATATATTCGTATATAAATCCGCGAGGGGTGTTGCTACACTCCGGTAAATTAACCGGCTACAATCTAAGAACAACAAAGTTCCTAGCTTCTACAAAAATTTATAAATCAAATCCTATACAATGATCTTGCTTTTGTTTGTACAAGGATTTAATTACCGGATAACGTTTATAATGCCCCTATGAATATATAAGAGTTAAACCGGGTATTATAACGCTACTCCGGTGAGAAGTTAAACGTATATACAATGAGTTTGAGCTTCTCTGTATTTTCTTTGCTTCTATTTTCACCAGCTCTCTTGGGAGAGAAGATGAACATAACAATCTGATTGCTGAATGCTTCTGCTGCTTGTGTAGACTTTATATTCAATGGAAAATGTGTGGCTGAAATTGTGCCACATAAATTAATTGAATCAATCAATAAAGTTATGACTGAGGAGCTTGGAATGCTAACTTGCGACACCTATGTCTACTGCAACAAAGTTGGATGAAGATAAAAAGGGCAAGAGTGTAGATATCTCAAGCTACAGAGGAATGATTGGATCATTGCTTTACTTAACAGCAAGTAGACCAGACATGATGTTTGCAACATGTCTATGTGCAAGATTTCAAGCCAATCCAAAAGAATCACATTTGATGGCTGTAAAGAGGATTTTCAAATACTTGAAGGGGACTCCAAACTTGGGATTATGGTATCCTAAGGGAACTGGTTTTGAAGCTTTTGGCTACACAGATGCAGATTTTGCTGGATGCAGGGTTGACAGAAAGAGTACCAGTGGAAGCTGTCAATTTCTTGGACAAAGACTTGTATCCTGGTACAGCCATAAATAACAATCTGTATCAACTTCTACAGCTGAAGCTGAATACATAGCTGCAGGAAGTTGTTGTGCTCAAGTGCTTTGGATTAGAAATCAGCTAATGGATTATGACCTAGTGTTACACAAAATTCCCATCATGTGTGACAATACTAGTGCTATATCTATAGTAGCTAATCCAGTTAATCATTCTAGGACAAATCACAATGATATGAGGTACCTCTTTATTAGAGAACATGCTACTAATGGTGAGCTCATTTTTGTACCAACAGAAAAACAATTAGCTGACATTTTTACTAAACCTTTGGATGAAGCAACTTTCACTAGACTTATAGGTGAAATTGGAATGCTTAACTCTTCATCCTAAGGCAAGAACTCAGCTAATGTTTTGCAGCTGATTAAGATCCAGTAAATCAAAATTAATTTGATTAAATTGGTAATTAACTGAAATATGAATTATCAATATTTCAGAAATCTCTGCATATTTGTTTTTCAAATTCAAAATTAACTTGGAATTTTTCAAATTCTAAGTAAACTGCTCAGTTGTTAATTTACATTCTTAATATATAAAATTAAAACAAGGCAGAATTGCAATAAGCAAAAGTATTTAGAAAACTGAGTTCTCGATAAGTATAAATTGACTTCTCGACAAGTCATTTTAGGATTTCTCAAGTGAGTCCTCGATAAGTCAATTTACTGACTTCTCGAGTGACTTCTCGATAGGCTTAAAATGACTTATCGATAAGTCCTTGCAGAGTCCTCTAGTAGTGTTCATTCACAAAGTTCTCTACAAGTATAATTTTTGACTTATCAATAACTCATAACTGAGATAATTTAAATTTATAAATTGTTTTGGTAAAATACTTTTGGAAAATTTATTCTAATTTTATTTTGAATTTATTCAAATAAAAGTTAGAATCAGTTCAGTCCACTTTTGGGACAAACCGGGTATTCATTTGACATTTCGATAAGTCAAGATTGAGTTCTATATAAGAGTAATTTAAAATTACTTCTCGACATGTACTTCACTTCTCAAAGTGACTTCTCGATAGACAAATTCCAAATGTCTATTTTTGAGTTCTCGACAAGTCATTTACTTTTACTATAAATACCAGACTTCTCGAATACATTTTTTTTGAATTTCTCAAAATTATAAGCAAACGGAATATTTATTAATTCATATCCTCAATATATGAACTTAATAAATAACAGACCAAAAAAAGCAAAAGTATGAAAAACTGAAATAATTTAATTCATAAATTATGTTCAGCAAAATACTTTTTACATACTTTGTCTATAATTACTCTGACTTATTGACACATTTACGTGCTTATATGCTATTTTTGTGTGGAAATATGTTATTCTAATGTAAGTAGACTAGTACATTATATCTGATGTTTTGAAAATGCTGATAATGGTTAAATTTATTTGACTGTATGCTGATAGGAGGAGTTACTTTTTCTGTAGGGAGTACTTGTTTATTTTCATGGGGAATAGTTATCCTAAAAAGTGAACTAAGATTCTTGAGTACTTGTATGGAAAATAGTAACTAGTCATTTCTAACTGTCAAGTATGCTTATGTGATTATTACCCTTATTATCCGGGAAACTCAAGAGTCTCCTGGTTTCTATCTTTACTACCTCTATAAATTAAAACGCTTCACTCTTTATCATTCATCACTACTCTTATTCTCAAAAAACATCTAATTTCAAAACTAACTTCCTATTCATCTCTCTCTTTCTCTCTCAAATTGATGCCTTCTACAAACTTATTAATGGAGTTTACCAGCCTGTCCATCATCTGGCTGATGACCAAATTTACTTTGATCCTTTCGGACTTCGTGTCCATCTCAGGGGGCTGTTTGCAACCCCTTTGGTATTCCACGTGAGATCTTTGACAAACTCTCGTGGGATGATCAAATCAGCATTCTTTTCTTTGAGATGAAAGTCTCTCTAGAGCTGGAGAGACGTGCAAGGGTAGCTGAGCACCAACGCCATGCTACTCTGGAGCTGCAGAAGAGGATCATCTCTCTTGCACACTCCATGTCCAGAGCTTACCAGTGCAGGGTAAGGTTGTTGGAGGCCGAGAAGGAGCCCAAATTAGAGTAGTTAGGATTAGGATTTACTTGATGTAATCTAAATCTTAATGTACTCTGTGTTTAATATTAATGAAAATTCTCTTATTCTTTATCATTTTTTTTTGTTGCTTGCTTGTTTATGTCATGAATGCCTTGTGTTTACAAATTAATTAATTATTAGTTTTCCTGTCTTAATGCTTGCAAATGTATGTCTCAATGCTTATGCCTACTCAAAACTCCAGATTTGTTCAATGCATTACAGGTTCAACACAATTCACTCAGACAACAACAGGAAATTCAAATTTTCAATCAACATGTATTTATGTTAAAATGCAGCTAAAACATCTATAAACCAAACTGCAGTTCTCCCACATACAGCAACACAAACACAAACTCAAACACAATCCCACTCAGGTGACTCTCAAAAGAAACCTGTTTTACAAAAGGATAACAATTTCATAATGTTCTTCAGATTGTTTTGTTGTTTGAGAAGAGAAACCACAACAAACATGGAAAATTTATCAGTTTTTACTGAATATCCCATGAGTATTCCTAATGCACCTTCATGTGCAAAATAGTCTTCACAGACTGAAAGGTTTGAGGGTAGTACTCCTGAGGGGGAGCTATCTTAATTCTCTCCAATTCAATTGGAGGTTCCTAAAAAAGGAACAACTCACCTCATAACTCTAGCACAATCTGCCTTAGCAGTCAAAGCTAGAAGTACAAATGCCTATGACAATGTCATCAGAAGGGCAAGTATATCACATTTATGTGCCAGTGTGTAGCAAGACACACAAGGGTTTGAGGCTGGTGTACATGATTGTAACCTAGTCAAATACCCTCCAATTCAGTTGGAGGTTCCCAATACAAGTGAGGAACAATAAACTATCAAAACCACAGAGCAATCTGTGAGTCAAACTGTGTCCCTAGTCACATGTGTTCTGAATAATTAATTCACCTCACAACTTTAAGCTAATATTCTCTTTTCTGATGAAATGAGTATGAATATACCTATATGGATTACCCCTAATCATATGATCACAGACAACTCTTCTCAGCCACCTCTTATTTCTGTAAGTCAAACACATCTGAGCCTTTCATGTGAGAATAAGAGAAAAAAAGAGAATAAAAGAGGCAGGATTCTTCCTGGAAAAAGGCAGGACTCTTTCCCGTGCACTATAAGTTTTGACTGGATGCTTCCCTAAGAAAACATTCCACCTTTGTCTCAACTCTTCAACTGAATCCCTACACATCCTTGTTTTTCAAGATTCTTGTTCTGTTGTAGCAAAACCCCTGATAGTTACTCGACACATATATATTGTCAAAACTGTAGCTATCAAATCTTGTGTATGTCCCAATCTCCGTCTTGTAATAACCTCTTGAAATGAATCTGTAAAAGTCTCTGCTTAAGAATAGATAGGCTTGATCCTTGGATATAGATTATGTACTCCTGGTGAATCTGATGCGACTAGACTTTCCTGACAAGTAAAACACTGTTGTGACATCCGGTACCTCAAGTACTTCTACCTGAGCTTCCTTTGATTCAACTATCAATAACTCTTACATTCTGTCCCGAGGTTCCAACTTTACTGCATGTAACTGAGATGTTTGTATATCCCTACTATACTCTCTGACCTCCTCAATTTCTGCCTATATGATCTTTTTGATTCCCGGATAAATGTAGCATTGGTACAAACCACTGTGTGCCTGTATGATTTGGAATCATTAGAGCTGTCTTAAAAATCTTTGAGTAAACTTGTACCCGTAGAAATTTCATTCCTTTTCTGCGTCTGAAAACCTAGTGGTATTCTATGAAGTAAGCCTTTGAGGAAGTTCCACAGTTTTATTCTGTAGTTCTTGAAATCAGTTTCGTTGGAATAAGAAAACCATTATCTTCAATCTTCGTATTCGGGAATTTTCCGTTTAAATAGCACATGGTCTTTGTTTTCTTCGAAAGATTAAAATCATATTTGAAGCCCGGAGGAATCTCAAGTCTACCAATACCTTGTGCACCCTTAATTTAATATTTAAGTGAAATTTAAATTTTCAAAATTTTTAATTTTCTTAGAATATAAATTAATCAAAAATAAATATTTACATACAATCTAATTTTCAAGAATTTCAAATTTTCTGAAAAATTATATAAAACATAAATTATTTTCTAAGAAAAATTTAAATTTAAGAATTTGAAATTTTATGAAAAAATAAATAAATCCAAAACTAAAAATTGGAGGCTACAGAATAGTTGAAGTGCTAATTTCTAATTTGTGTCTTAGAAAATTCTCATGTTTCTTTTTGTTCAATTTGTGCAACCTGTGACGTTCAACATAACCTGCGACCAATTGGTTTCTTGCGAGTGACTATACGCTGATCTTAACCTGCGACACTTCTCTGCAATCTGCGATTTTTTAATTTTCCTTGTACCGGACAAACAACAGCAGCCAGGTAGTCGTTGAAATGCACGCGCGAGAAGTAAAGTAGGGGGTAGGAAATGCGCACCATACGCGCATAGCCTTGCAAACCAGATGTGTTTGACAGAGTCTCAGGCGATATCTTGATTCAAACAAGTTCACCAAGTTTGGCAATTTGAACAAACATGAAAAGAACTAGGTGCCAATACTGAACTAATCAAAATGATATCTTACAAAACTGACATCCTAGAATAGAAAACAAATTCAAATAAAAATTTTATAAACTAAAATTTAAGTAATAAACTAATTTAGTTAAATTTATAAAATAAATTTATTTAAATTAAGTTCATACAATAAACTAATCTAAATTAAATTTATAAAATAAATTTTCTAAATCAAATTTACAAAATAAATTTTTGTTAATGAAAAATTAATAAAATAAATTCATTTAAGGATCCTGATTTGTGTATCAATCAGTTTGCTTTGATACCAATTATTAGGTCCCGAATTATCGTAGAAGAGGGGGGGGGGGGGTTGTAATCACTAAATTAAAAAATTCTTTCGAATCTTTTATGGATATAAAATTTAGTGCTCGGTTAGTGTTTTGTGTTCATGAGAGGAATAGTGTTTGGGATGATAAAACGAGGAACACAAGATATTCAGGGAAATATATATATTCGTATATAAATCCGCGAGGGGTGTTGCTACACTCCGGTAAATTAACCGGCTACAATTTAAGAACAAAAAAGTTCTTAGCTTCTAAAAAAATTTATAAATCAAATCCTATACAATGATCTTGCTTTTGTTTGTACAAGGATTTAATTACCGGCTAACGTTTATAATGCCCCTATGAATATATAAGAGTTAAACCGGGTATTATAACGCTACTCCGGTGAGAAGTTAAACGTATATACAATGAGTTTGAGCTTCTCTGTAATTTCTTTGCTTCTATTTTTACCAGCTCTCTTGGGAGAGAAGGTGAACATAACAATCTGATTGCTGAATGCTTCTGCTGCTTGTGTAGACTTTATATTCAATGGAAAATGTGTGGCTGAAATTGTGCCACATAAATTAATTGAATCAATCAATAAAGTTATGACTGAGGAGCTTGGAATGCTAACTTGCGACACCTATGTCTACTGCAACAAAGTTGGATGAAGATAAAAAGGGCAAGAGTGTAGATATCTCAAGCTACAGAGGAATGATTGGATCATTGCTTTACTTAAGAGCAAGTAGACCAGACATCATATTTGCAACATGTCTATGTGCAAGATTTCAAGCCAATCCAAAAAAATCACATTTGATGGCTGTAAAGAGGATTTTCAAATACTTGAAGGGGACTCCAAACTTGGGATTATGGTATCCTAAGGGAACTGGTTTTGAAGCTGTTGGCTACACAGATGCAGATTTTGCTGGATGCAGGGTTGACAGAAAGAGTACCAGTGGAAGCTGTCAATTTCTTGGACAAAGTCTTGTATCCTGGTACAGCCAGAAACAACAATCTGTATCAACTTCTACAGCTGAAGCTGAATATATAGCTGTAGGAAGTTGTTGTGCTCAAGTGCTTTGGATTAGAAATCAGCTAATGGATTATGGCCTAGTGTTACACAAAATTCCCATCATGTGTGACAATACTAGTGCTATATCTATAGTAGCTAATCCAATTAATCATTCTAGGACAAATCACATTGATGTGAGGTACCACTTTATTAGAGAACATGCTACTAATGATGAGCTCATTTTTGTACCAACAGAAAAACAATTAGCTGACATTTTTACTAAACCTTTGGATGAGGCAACTTTCACTAGACTTGTAGGTGAAATTGGAATGCTTAACTCTTCATCCTAAGGCAAGAACTCAGCTAATGTTTTGCAGCTGATTAAGATCCAGTAAATCAAAATTAATTTGATTAAATTGGTTATTAACTGAAATATAAATTATCAATATTTCAGAAATCTCTGCATATTTGTTTTTCAAATTCAAAATTAACTTGGAATTTTTCAAATTCTAAGTAAACTGCTCAGTTGTAAATTTACATTCTTACTATATAAAATTAACACAAGGTAGAATTGCAATAAGCAAAAGTATTTAGAAAACTGAGTTCTCGATAAGTATAAATTGACTTCTCGACAAGTCATTTTAGGATTTCTCAAGTGAGTCCTCGATAAGTCAATTTACTGACTTCTCGAGTGACTTCTCGATAGGCTTAAAATGACTTATCGATAAGTCCTTGTAGAGTCCTCTAGTAGTGTTCATTCACAGAGTTCTCTACAAGTACAATTTTTGACTTATCTATAACTCATAACTGAGATAATATAAATTCATAAATTGTTTTGGTAAAATACTTTTGGAAAATTTATTCTAATTTTATTTTGAATTTATTCAAATAAAAGTTAGAATCAGTTCAGTCCACTTTTGGGACAAACCGGGTATTCATTTGACATTTCGATAAGTCAAGATTGAGTTCCCTATAAGAGTAATTTAAAATGACTTCTCGACATGTACTTCACTTCTCAAAGTGACTTCTCTATAGACAAATTCCAAATGTCTATTTTTGAGTTCTCGACAAGTCATTTACTTTTACTATAAATACCAGACTTCTCGAATACATTTTTTTTGAATTTCTCAAAATTATAAGCAAACAGAATATTTATTAATTCATATCCTCAATATATGAACTTAATAAATAACAGACCAAAAGAAGCAAAAGTATGAAAAACTGACATAATTTAATTCATAAATTATGTTCAGCAAATTACTTTTTATATAATTTGTCTATAATTACTCTGACTTATTGACACATTTACGTGCTTATATGCTATTTTTTGTGGAAATATGTTATTCTAATGTAAGTAGACTAGTACATTATATCTGATGTTTTGAGAATGCTGATAATGGTTAAATTTATTTGACTGTATGCTGATAGGAGGAGTTACTTTTTCTGTAGGGAGTACTTGTTTATTTGCATGGGGAATAGTTATCCTAAAAAGTGAACTAAGATTCTTGAGTACTTGTATGGAAAATAGTAACTAGTCATTTCTAACTATCAAGTATGCTTATGTGATTATTACCCTTATTATCCGGGAAACTCAAGAGTCTCCTGGTTTCTATCTTTACTCCCTCTATAAATTAAAATGCTTCACTCTTTATCATTCATCACTACTCTTATTCTCAACAAACATATAATTTCAAAACTCAAATTGATGCCCAAGTCTTCTACAGACTTATTAATGGAGTTTACCAGCCTGTCCATCATCTGGCTGATGACCAAATTTACTTTGATCCTTTCGGACTTCATGTCCATCTCAGGGGGCTGTTTGCAACCCCTTTGGTATTCCACGTGAGATCTTTGACGAACTCTCGGGGGATGATCAAATCAGCATTCTTTTCTTTGAGATGAAAGTCTCTCTAGAGCTGGAGAGACGTGCAAGGGTAGCTGAGCAACAACGCCATGCTGCTCTGGAGTTGCAGGAGAGGATCATCTCTCATGCACACTCCATGTCCAGAGCTTACCAGTGCAGGGTAAGGTTGTTGGAGGCCGAGAAGAAGGAGCCCAAATTAGAGTAGTTAGGATTAGGATTTACTTGATGTAATCTGAATCTTAATGTACTCTGTGTTTAATATTAATGAAAATTCTCTTATTCTTTATAAATTTGTTTTTGTTGCTTGATTGTTTATGTCATGAATGCCTTGTGTTTACAAATTAATTAATTATTAGTTTTCCTGTCTTAATGCTTGCAAATGTATGTCTCAATGCTTATGCCTAATCAAAACTCCAGATATGTTCAATGCATTACAGGTTCAACACAATTCACTCAGACAAAAACAGAAAATTCAAATTTTCAATCAACAGGTATTTATGTTAAAATGCAGCTAAAACATCTATAAACCAAATTGCAGTTCTCCCAGATACAGCAACACAAACACAAACTCAAACACAATCACACTCAGTTGACTTTCAAAAGAAACCTGTTTTACAAAAGGACAACAATTTCATAATGTTCTTCAGATTGTTTTGTTGTTTGAGAAGAGAAACCACAACTAACATGGAAAATTTATCAGTTTTTACTGAATATCCCATGAGTATTCCTAATGCACCTTCATGTGCAAAATAGTCTTCACAGACTGAAAGGTTTGAGGGTAGTACTCCTGAGGGGGAGCTATCTAAATTCTCTCCAATTCAATTGGAGTTTCCTAAAAAAGGAACAACTCACCTCATAACTCTAGCACAATCTGCCTTAGCAGTCAAAGCTAGAAGTACAAATGCCTATGACAATGTCATCAGAAGGGCAAGTATATCACATTTATGTGCCAGTGTGTAGCAAGACACACAAGGGTTTGAGGCTGGTGTACATGATTGTAACCTAGTCAAATACCCTCCAATTCAGTTGGAGGTTCCCAATACAAGTGAGGAACAATAAACTATCAAAACCACAAAGCAATCTGTGAGTCAAACTGTGACCCTAGTCACATGTGTTCTGAATAATTAATTCACCTCACAACTTTAAGCTAATATTCTCTTTTCTGATGAAATGAGTATGAATATACCTATATGGATTACCCCTAATCATATGATCACAGACAACTCTTCTCAGCCACCTCTTATTTCTGTAAGTCAAACACATCTGAGCCTTTCATGTGAGAATAAGAGAAAAAAAGAGAATAAAAGAGGCATGATTCTTCCTGGAAAAAGGCAGGACTCTTTCCCGTGCACTATAAGTTTTGACTGGATGCTTCCCTAAGAAAACATTCCACCTTTGTCTCAACTCTTCAACTGAATCCCTACTCATCCTTGTTTTTCAAGATTCTTGTTCTGTTGTAGCAAAACCCCTGATAGTTACTCGACGCATATATATATTGTCAAAACTGTAGCTATCAAATCTTGTGTATGTCCCAATCTCCGTCTTGTAATCACCTCTTGAAATGAATCTGTAAAAGTCTCTGCTTAAGAATAGATAGGCTTGATCCTTGGATATAGATTATGTACTCCTGGTGAATCTGATGCGACTAGACTTTCCTGACAAGTGAAACACTGTTGTGACATCCGGTCCCTCAAGTACTTCTACCTGAGCTTCCTTTGATTCAACTATCAGTAACTCTTATATTCTGTCCCGAGGTTCCAACTTTACTACATGTAACTGAGATGTTTGTATGTCCCTACTATACTCTCTGACCTCCTCAATTTCTGCCTATATGATCTTTTTGATTCCCGGATAAATGTAGCATTGGTACAAACCACTGTGTGCCTGTATGATTTGGAATCATTAGAGTTGTCTTAAAAATCTTTGAGTAAACTTGTACCCGTAGAAATTTCATTCCTTTCCTGCGTCTGAAAACCTAGTGGTATTCTATGAAGTAAGCCTTTGAGGAAGTTCCACAGTTTTATTCTGTAGTTCTTGAAATCCGTTTCGTTGGAATAAGAAAACCATTATCTTCAATCTTCGTATTCGGGAATTTTCCGTTTAAATAGCACATGGTCTTCGTTTTCTTCGAAAGATTAAAATCATATTTGAAGCCCGGAGGAATCTCGAGTCTACCAATACCTTGTGCACCCTTAATTTAATATTTAAGTGAAATTTAAATTTTCAAAATTTTTAATTTTCTTAGAATATAAATTAATCAAAAATAAATATTTACATACAATCTAATTTTCAAGAATTTCAAATTTTCAGAAAAATTATATAAAACATAAATTATTTTCTAAGAAAAATTTAAATTTAAGAATTTGAAATTTTATGAAAAAATAAATAAATCAAAAACTAAAAATTGGAGGCTACAGAATAGTTGAAGTGCTAATTTCTAATTTGTGTCTTAGAAAATTCTCATGTTTCTTTTTGTTCAATTTGTGCAACCTGCGACGTTCAACATAACCTGCGACCAATTGGTTTCTTGCGAGTGACTATACGCTGATCTTAACCTGCGACCCTTCTCTGCAATCTGCGATTTTTTAATTTTCCTTGTACCGGACAAACAACAGCAGCCAGGTAGTCGTTGAAATGCACGCGCGAGAAGTAAAGTAGGGGGTAGGAAATGCGCACCATACGCGCATAGCCTTGCAAACCAGATGTGTTTGACAGAGTCTCAGGCGATATCTTGATTCAAACAAGTTCACCAAGTTTGGCAATTTGAACAAACAGGAAAAGAACTAGGTGCCAATACTGAACTAATCAAAATGATATCTTACAAAACTGACATCCTAGAATAGAAAACAAATTCAAATAAAAATTTTATAAACTAAAATTTAAGTAATAAACTAATTTAGTTAAATTTATAAAATAAATTTATTTAAATTAAGTTCATACAATAAACTAATCTAAATTAAATTTATAAAATAAATTTTCTAAATCAAATTTACAAAATAAATTTTTGTTAATGAAAAATTAATAAAATAAATTCATTTAAGGATCCTGATTTGTGTATCAATCAGTTTGCTTTGATACCAATTGTTAGGTCCCGAATTATCGTAGAAGAGGGGGGGGGGGGTTGTAATCACTAAATTAAAAAATTCTTTCGAATCTTTTATGGATATAAAATTTAGTGCTCGGTTAGTGTTTTGTGTTCATGAGAGGAATAGTGTTTGGGACGATAAAACGAGGAACACAAGATATTCAGGGAAATATATATATTCGTATATAAATCCGCGAGGGGTGTTGCTACACTCCGGTAAATTAACCGGCTACAATCTAAGAACAAAAAAGTTCTTAGCTTCTAAAAAAATTTATAAATCAAATCCTATACAATAATCTTGCTTTTGTTTGTACAAGGATTTAATTACCGGCTAACGTTTATAATGCCCCTATGAATATATAAGAGTTAAACCGGGTATTATAACGCTACTCCGGTGAGAAGTTAAACGTATATACAATGAGTTTGAGCTTCTCTGTAATTTCTTTGCTTCTATTTTTACCAGCTCTCTTGGGAGAGAAGGTGAACATAACAATCTGATTGCTGAATGCTTCTGCTGCTTGTGTAGACTTTATATTCAATGGAAAATGTGTGGCTGAAATTGTGCCACATAAATTAATTGAATCAATCAATAAAGTTATGATTGCGGAGCTTGGAATGCTAACTTGCGACACCTATGTCTACTGCAACAAAGTTGGATGAAGATAAAAAGGGCAAGAGTGTAGATATCTCAAGCTACAGAGGAATGATTGGATCATTGCTTTACTTAAGAGCAAGTAGACCAGACATCATGTTTGCAACATGTCTATGTGCAAGATTTCAAGCCAATCCAAAAAAATCACATTTGATGGCTGTAAAGAGGATATTCAAATACTTGAAGGGGACTCCAAACTTGGGATTATGGTACCCTAAGGGAACTGGTTTTGAAGCTGTTGGCTACACAGATGCAGATTTTGCTGGATGCAGGGTTGACAGAAAGAGTACCAGTGGAAGCTGTCAATTTCTTGGACAAAGTCTTGTATCCTGGTACAGCCAGAAACAACAATCTGTATTAACTTCTACAGCTGAAGCTGAATACATAGCTGTAGGAAGTTGTTGTGCTCAAGTGCTTTGGATTAGAAATCAGCTAATGGAATATGACCTAGTGTTACACAAAATTCCCATCATGTGTGACAATACTAGTGCTATATCTATAGTAGCTAATCCAATTAATCATTCTAGGATAAATCACATTGATGTTTGGTACCACTTTATTAGAGAACATGCTACTAATGATGAGCTCATTTTTGTACCAACAGAAAAACAATTAGCTGACATTTTTACTAAACCTTTGGATGAGGCAACTTTCACTAGACTTGTAGGTGAAATTGGAATGCTTAACTCTTCATCTTAAGGCAAGAACTCAGCTAATGTTTTGCAGCTGATTAAGATCCAGTAAATCAAAATTAATTTGATTAAATTGGTTATTAACTGAAATATAAATTATCAATATTTCAGAAATCTCTGCATATTTTTTTTTCAAATTCAAAATTAACTTAGAATTTTTCAAATTCCAAGTAAACTGCTCAGTTGTAAATTTACATTCTTAATATATAAAATTAACACAATGTAGAATTGCAATAAGCAAAAGTATTTAGAAAACTGAGTTCTCGATAAGTATAAATCGACTTCTCGACAAGTCATTTTAGGATTTCTCAAGTGAGTCCTTGATAAGTCAATTTACTGACTTCTCGAGTGACTTCTCGATAGGCTTAAAATGACTTATCGATAAGTCCTTGTAGAGTCCTCTAGTAGTGTTCATTCACAGAGTTCTCTACAAGTACAATTTTTGACTTATCTATAACTCATAACTGAGATAATATAAATTCATAAATTGTTTTGGTAAAATACTTTTGGAAAATTTATTCTAATTTTATTTTGAATTTATTCAAATAAAAGTTAGAATCAGTTCAGTCCACTTTTGGGACAAACCGGGTATTCATTTGACATTTCGATAAGTCAAGATTGAGTTCTCTATAAGAGTAATTTAAAATGACTTCTCGACATGTACTTCACTTCTCAAAGTGACTTCTCTATAGACAAATTCCAAATGTCTATTTTTGAGTTCTCGACAAGTCATTTGCTTTTACTATAAATACCAGACTTCTCGAATACATTTTTTTTGAATTTCTCAAAATTATAAGCAAACAGAATATTTATTAATTCATATCCTCAATATATGAACTTAATAAATAACAGACCAAAAGAAGCAAAAGTATGAAAAACTGACGTAATTTAATTCATAAATTATGTTCAGCAAAATACTTTTTACATACTTTGTCTATAATTACTCTGACTTATTGACACATTTACGTGCTTAAATGCTATTTTTTTGAGGAAATATGTTATTCTAATGTAAGTAGACTAGTACATTATATCTGATGTTTTGAGAATGCTGATAATGGTTAAATTTATTTGACTGTATGTTGATAGGAGGAGTTACTTTTTCTGTAGGGAGTACTTGTTTATTTGCATGAGGAATAGTTATCCTAAAAAGTGAACTAAGATTCTTGAGTACTTGTATGGAAAATAGTAACTAGTCATTTCTAACTGTCAAGTATGCTTATGTGATTATTACCCTTATTATCCGGGAAACTCAAGAGTCTCCTGGTTTCTATCTTTACTCCCTCTATAAATTAAAATGCTTCACTCTTTATCATTCATCACTACTCTTATTCTCAACAAACATATAATTTCAAAACTCACCTCTTGTTCATCTATCTCTTTCTCTCTCAAATTGATGCCCAAGTCTTCTACAGACTTATTAATGGAGTTTACCAGCCTGTCCATCATCTGGCTGATGACCAAATTTACTTTGATCCTTTCGGACTTCGTGTCCATCTTAGGGGGCTGTTTGCAACCCCTTTGGTATTCCACGTGAGATCTTTGACGAACTCTCGGGGGATGATCAAATCAGCATTCTTTTCTTTGAGATGAAAGTCTCTCTGGAGCTGGAGAGACGTGCAAGGGTAGCTGAGCAACAACGCCATGCTGCTCTGGAGTTGCAGGAGAGGATCATCTCTCATACACACTCCATGTCTAGAGCTTACCAGTGCAGGGTAAGGTTATTGGAGGCCGAGAAGAAGGAGCCCAAATTAGAGTAGTTAGGATTAGGATTTACTTGATGTAATCTGAATCTTAATGTACTCTGTGTTTAATATTAATGAAAATTCTCTTATTCTTTATCAATTTGTTTTTGTTGCTTGATTGTTTATGTCATGAATGCCTTGTGTTTACAAATTAATTAATTATTAGTTTTCCTGTCTTAATGCTTGCAAATGTATGTCTCAATGCTTATGCCTAATCAAAACTCCAGATATGTTCAATGCATTATAGGTTCAACACAATTCACTCAGACAAAAACAGAAAATTCAAATTTTCAATCAACAGGTATTTATGTTAAAATGCAGCTAAAACATCTATAAACCAAACTGCAGTTCTCCCAGATACAGCAACACAAACACAAACTCAAACACAATCTCACTCAGTTGACTCTAAAAAAAACCTGTTTTACAAAAGGATAACAATTTCATAATGTTCTTCAGATTGTTTTGTTGTTTGAGAAGAGAAACCACAACAAACATGGAAAATTTATCAGTTTTCACTGAATATCCCATGAGTATTCCTAATGCACCTTCATGTGCAAAATAGTCTTCACAGACTGAAAGGTTTGAGGGTAGTACTCCAGAGGGGGAGCTATCTAAATTCTATCCAATTTAATTGGAGGTTCCTCAAAAAGGAACAACTCACCTCAGAACTCTAGCAAAAGCTGCCTTAGAAGTCAAAGCTAGAAGTACAAATGCCTATGACAATGTCATGAGAAGGGCAAGTATATCACATTTATGTGCCAGTGTGTTGCAAGACACACAAGGGTTTGAGGCTGGTGTACATGATAGTAACCTAGTCAAATACCCTCCAATTCAGTTGGAGGTTCCCAATACAAGTGAGGAACAATAAACTATCAAAACTACAGAGCAATCTGTGAGTCAAACTGTGACCCTAGTCACATGTGTTCTTAATAATTAATTCACCTCACAACTTTAAGCTAATATTCTCTTTTCTGATGAAATGAGTATGATTAGACCTATATGGATTACCCCTAATCATATGATCACAGACAACTCTTCTCAGCCACCTCTTAATTCTGTAAGTCAAACACATCTGAGCCTTTCATGTGAGAATAAGAGAAAAGATTGAGAGAAAAAAAGAGAATAAAAGAGGCAGGATTCTTCCTGGAAAAAGGCAGGACTCTTTCCCGTGCACTATAAGTTTTGACTGGATGCTTCCCTAACAAAACATTCCACCTTTGTCTCAACTCTTCAACTGAATCCCTACTCATCCTTGTTTTTCAAGCTTCTTGTTCTGTTGTAGCAAAACCCCTGATAGTTACTCGACACATATATCTTGTCAAAACTGTATCTATCAAATCTTTTCTATGTCCCAATCTCCTTCTTGTAATTACCTCTAGAAATGAATCTGTAAAAGTCTCTGCTTAAGAATAGATAGGCTTGATCCTTGGATATAGATTATGTACTCCTGGTGAATCTGATACGACTAGACTTTCCTGACAAGTAAAACACTGTCGTGACGTCCGGTCCCTCAAGTACTTCTACTTGAGCTTCCTTTGATTAAACTATCAGTAACTCTTACATTTTGTCCTGAGGTTCCAATTTTACTGCATGTAACTGAGATGTTTGTATGTCCCCACTATACTCTCTGACCTCCTCAATTTCTGCCTATATGATCTTTTTGATTCCCGGATAAATATAGCATTGGTACAAACCACTATGTGCCTGTATGATTTGGAATCATTAGAGTTGTCTTAAAAATCTTTGAGTAAACTTGTACCCGTAAAAATTTCATTCCTTTCCTGCGTCTGAAAACCTAGTGGTATCCTATGAAGTAAGCCTTTGAGGAAGTTCCATAATTTTATTCTGTAGTTCTTGAAATCAGTTTCGTTGGAATAAGAAAATCATTATCTTCAATCTCCGTATTCGAGAATTTTCCGTTTAAATAACACATGGTCTTCGTTTTCTTCGAATGATTAAAATGATATTTGAAGCCCGGAGGAATCTTGAGTCTACCAATACCTTGTGGACCCTTAATTTAATATTTAAGAGAAATTTAAATTTTCAGAATTTTTAATTTTCTTAGAATTTAAATTAATCAAAAATAAATATTTACATACAATCTAATTTTCAAGAATTTCAAATTTTCTGAAAAATTATATAAAACGTAAATTATTATCTAAGAAAAATTTAAATTTTAAGAATTTTAAATTTTATGAAAAAATAAATAAATCAAAAACTAAAAATTGGAGGCTACAGAATAGTTGAAGTGCTAATTGCTAATTTGCGACTTAGAAAATTCTCATGTATCTTTTTGTTCAATTTGTGCAACCTGCGACGTTCAACATAACCTGTAACCAATTGGTTTCTCGCGAGTGACTATACGCTGATCTTAACCTGCGACACTTCTCCGCAATCTGCGATTTTTTAATTTTCCTTGTACCGGACAAACAACAGCAGCCAGGTAGTCGTTGAGATGCACGCGCGAGAAGTAAAGTAGGGGGAAGGAAATGCGCACCATACATGCATAGCCTTGCAAACCAGATGTGTTTGACAGAGTCTCAGGTGATATGTTGATTCAAACAAGTTCACCAAGTTTGGCAATTTGAACAAACATGAAAAGAACTAGGTGCCAATATTGAACTAATCAAAATGATATCTTACAAAACTGACATCCTAGAATAGAAAACAAATTTAAATAAAAATTTAATAAACTAAAATTTAAGTAATAAATTAATGTAGTTAAATTTATAAAATAAATTCATTTAAATTAAGTTTATACAATAAACTAATCTAAATTAAATTTATAAAATAAATTTTCTAAATCAAATTTACAAAATAAATTTTTGTTAATGAAAAATTAATAAAATAAATTCATTTAAGGATCCTGATTTGTGTATCAATCAGTTTGCTTTGATACCAATTGTTAGGTCCCGAATTATCGTAGAAGAGGGGGGAGGGTTGTAATCACTAAATTAAAAAATTCTTTCGAATCTTTTAAGGATATAAAATTTAGTGCTCGGTTAGTGTTTCGTGTTCTTGAGAGGAATAGTGTTTGGGATGATAAAACGAGGAACACAAGATATTCGGGGAAATGTATATATATTCGTATATAAATCCGCGAGGGGTGTTCCTACACTCCGGTAAATTAACCGGCTACAATCTAAGAACAACAAAGTTCATAGCTTCTACAAAAATTTATAAATCAAATCCTATACAATGATCTTTCTTTTGTTTGTACAAGGATTTAATTACCGGGTAACGTTTATAATGCCCCTATGAATATATAAGAGTTAAACCGGGTATTATAATGCTACTCCGGTGAGGAGTTAAACGTATATACAATGAGTTTGAGCTTCTCTGTATTTTCTTTGCTTTTATTTTCACCAGCTCTCTTGGGAGAGAAGATGAACATAACAATCTGATTGCTGAATGCTTCTACTGCTTGTGTAGACTTTATATTCAATGGAAAATGTGTGGCTGAAATTGTGCCACATAAATTAATTGAATCAATCAATAAAGTTATGACTGAGGAGCTTGGAATGCTAACTTGCGACACTTATGTCTACTGCAACAAAGTTGGATGAAGATAAAAAGGGCAAGAGTGTAGATATCTCAAGCTACAGAGGAATGATTGGATCATTGCTTTACTTAACAGCAAGTAGACCAGACATAATGTTTGCAACATTTCTATGTGCAAGATTTCAAGCCAATCCAAAAGAATTACATTTGATGGCTGTAAAGAGGATTTTCAAATACTTGAAGGGGACTCCAAACTTGGGATTATGGTATCCTAAGGGAACTGGTTTTGAAGCTATTGGCTACACAGATGCAGATTTTGCTGGATGCAGGGTTGACAGAAAGAGTACCAGTGGAAGCTGTCAATTTCTTGGACAAAGTCTTGTATCCTGGTATAACCAAAAACAACAATCTGTATCAACTTCTACAGCTGAAGCTGAATACATAGCTGCAGGAAGTTGTGCTCAAGTGCTTTGGATTAGAAATCAGCTAATGGATTATGGCCTAGTGTTACACAAAATTCCCATCATGTGTGACAATACTAGTGCTATATCTATAGTAGCTAATCCAGTTAATCATTCTAGGACAAATCACATTGATGTGAGGTACCACTTTATTAGAGAACATGCTACTAATGATGAGCTCATTTTTGTACCAACAGAAAAACAATTAGCTGACATTTTTACTAAACCTTTGGATGAAGCAACTTTCACTAGACTTGTAGGTGAAATTGGAATGCTTAACTCTTCATCCTAAGGCAAGAACTCAGCTACTATTTTGCAGCTGATTAAGATCCAGTAAATCAAAATTAATTTGATTAAATTGGAAATTAACTGAAATATGAATTATCAATATTTCAAAAATCTCTGCATATTTGTTTTTCAAATTCAAAATTAACTTGGAATTTTTCAAATTCTAAGTAAACTGCTCAGTTGTTAATTTACATTCTTAATATATAAAATTGACACAAGGCAGAATTGCAATAAGCAAAAGTATTTAGAAAACTGAGTTCTCGATAAGTATAAATTAACTTCTCGACAAGTCATTTTAGAACTTCTCTAGTGAGTCCTCGATAAGTCAATTTACTGATTTCTCGAGTGACTTCACGATAGGCTTAAAATGACTTATCGATAAGTATACTTGTAGAGTCCTCTAGTAGTGTTCATTCACAGAGTTCTCTATAAGTAAAATTTTTGACTTATCAATAACTCATAACTGAGATAATTTAAATTTATAAATTGTTTTGGTAAAATACTTTTGGAAAATTTATTCTAATTTTATTTTGAATTTATTCAAATAAAAGTTAGAATCAGTTCAGTCCTCTTTTTGGACAAACCGGGTATTCATTTGACATTTCGATAAGTCAAGATTGAGTTCTCTATAAGAGTAATTTAAAATGACTTCTCGACATGTACTTCAGTTCTCAAAGTGACTTCTCGATAGACAAATTCGAAATGTGTATTTTTGAGTTCTCGACAAATCATTTACTTTTACTATAAATACCAGACTTCTCGAATACATTTTTTTTTGAATTTCTCAAATTTCTAAGCTAACGGAATATTTATTAATTCATATCCTCAATATATGAACTTGATAAATAACAGACCAAAAGAAGCAAAAGTATGAAAAACTGAAATAATTTAATTCATAAATTATGTTTAGCAAAATACTTTTTACTTACTTTGTCTATAATTACTCTGACTTATTGACACATTTACGTGCTTATATGTTATTTTTTTTGTGGAAATATGTTAGTATAATATAGTAGACTAGTACATATATCTGATGTTTTGAGAATGTTGATAATGGTTTAAATTTATTTGACTATATGCTGATAGGAGGAGTTACTTTTTCTGTAGGGAGTACTTGTTTATTTGCATGGGGAATAGTTATCCTAACAAGTGAACTAAGATTTTTGAGTAGTTGTATGGAAAATAGTAACTAGTCATTTCTAACTGTCAAGTATGCTTATCTGATTATTACCCTTATTATCCGGGAAACTCAAGAGTCTCCTGTTTCTATCTTTTCTCCCTCTATAAATTAAAACGCTTCACTCTTTATCATTCATCACTACTCTTATTCTCAACAAACATTTAATTTTAAAACTTACCTCCTGTTCATCTCTCTCTTTCTCTCTCAAATTGATGCCCATGTCTTCTACAGACTTATTAATGGAGTTTACCAGTCTGTCCATCATCTGGCTGATGACCAAATTTACTTTGATCCTTTCGGACTTCGTGTCCATCTCAAGGGGCTGTTTGCAACCCCTTTGGTATTCCACGTGAGATCTTTGACGAACTCTCGGGGGATGATCAAATCAGCATTCTTTTCTTTGAGATGAAAGTCTATCTGGAGCTGGAGAGACGTGCAAGGGTAGCTGAGCAACAACGTCATGCTGCTCTGGAGTTGCAGGAGAGGATCATCTCTCATGCACACTCCATGTCCAGAGCTTACCAGTGCAGGGTAAGGTTGTTGGAGGCCGAGAAGAAGGAGCCCAAATTAGAGTAGTTAGGATTAGGATTTACTTGATGTAATCTGAATCTTAATGTACTCTGTGTTTAATATTAATGAAAATTCTCTTATTCTTTATCAATTTGTTTTTGTTGCTTGATTGTTTATGTCATGAATGCCTTGTGTTTACAAATTAATTAATTATTAGTTTTCCTGTCTTAATGCTTGCAAATGTATGTCTCAATGCTTATGCCTAATCAAAACTCCAGATATGTTCAATGCATTATAGGTTCAACACAATTCACTCAGACAACAACAGGAAATTCAAATTTTCATTGAACAGGTATTTATGTTAAAATGCAGCTAAAACATTTATAAAGCAAACTGCAGTTCTCCCAGATACAGCAACACAAACACAAACTCAAACACAATCCCACTCAGGTGACTCTCAAAAGAAACCTGTTTTACAAAAGGACAACAATTTCATAATGTTCTTCAGATTATTTTGTTGTTTGAGAAGAGAAACCACAACAAACATGGAAAATTTATCAGTTTTTATTGAATATCCCATGAGTATTCCTAATGCACCTTCATTTGCAAAATAGTCTTCACAGACTGAAAGGTTTGAGGGTAGTACTCCTGAGGGGGAGCTATCTAAATTCTCTCCAATTCAATTGGAGGTTCCTCAAAAAGAAATAACTCACCTCATAACTCTAGCACAAGCTGCCTTAGCAGTCAAAGCTAGAAGTACAAATGCCTATGACAATGTCATGAGAAGGGCAAGTATATCACATTTATGTGCCAGTGTATTGCAAGACATACAAGGGTTTGAGGCTGGTGTACATGATAGTAACCTAGTCAAATACCCTCTAATTCAGTTGGAGGTTCCCAATACAAGTGAGGAACAATAAACTATCAAAATACAGAGCAATCTGTGAGTCAAACTGTGACCCTAGTCACATGTGTTCTTAATAATTAATTCACCTCACAACTTTAAGCTAATATTCTCTTTTCTGATGAAATGAGTATGATTAGACCTATATGGATTACCCCTAATCATATGATCACAAACAACTCTTCTCAGCCACCTCTTAATTCTGTAAGTCAAACACATCTGAGCCTTTCATGTGAGAATAAGAGAAAAGATTGAGAGAAAAAAGAGAATAAAAGAGGCAGGATTCTTCCTGGAAAAAGGCAGGACTCTTTCCCGTGCACTATAAGTTTTGACTGGATGCTTCCCTAAGAAAACATTCCACCTTTGTCTCAACTCTTCAACTGAATCCCTACTCATCCTTGTTTTTCAAGCTTCTTGTTCTGTTGTAGCAAAACCCCTGATAGTTACTGGACACATATATTGTCAAAACTGTATCTATCAAATCTTTTGTATGTCCCAATCTCCTTCTTGTAATTACCTCTAGAAATGAATCTGTAAAAGTCTCTGCTTAGAATAGATAGGCTTGATCCTTGGATATAGATTATGTACTCCTGGTGAATCTGATACGACTAGACTTTCCTGACAAGTAAAACACTGTCGTGACGTCCGGTCCCTCAAGTACTTCTACCTGAGCTTCCTTTGATTAAACTATCAGTAACTCTTACATTTTGTCCGAGGTTCCAATTTTACTGCATGTAACTGAGATGTTTGTATGTCCCCACTATACTCTCTGACCTCCTCAATTTCTGCCTATATGATCTTTTTGATTCCCGGATAAATATAGCATTGGTACAAACCACTATGTACCTGTATGATTTGAATCATTAGAGTTGTCTTAAAAATCTTTGAGTAAACTTGTACCCGTAAAATTTCATTCCTTTCCTGCGTCTGAAAACCCAGTGGTATCCTATGAAGTAAGCCTTTGAGGAAGTTCCATAATTTTATTCTGTAGTTCTTGAAATTAGTTTCGTTGGAATAAGAAAATCATTATCTTCAATCTCCGTATTCGAGAATTTTCCGTTTAAATAACACATGGTCTTCGTTTTCTTCGAAAGATTAAAATGATATTTGAAGCCCGGAGGAATCTCGAGTCTACCAATACCTTGTGGACCCTTAATTTAATATTTAAGAGAAATTTAAATTTTCAGAATTTTTAATTTTCTTAGAATTAAATTAATCAATAAAAATAAATATTTACATACAATCTAATTTTCAAGAATTTCAAATTTTCTGAAAAATTATATAAAACGTAAATTATTATCTAAGAAAAATTTAAATTTTAAGAATTTAAATTTTATGAAAAAATAAATAAATCAAAACTAAAAATTGGAGGCTACAGAATAGTTGAAGTGCTAATTGCTAATTTGCGACTTAGAAAATTCTCATGTTTCTTTTTGTTCAATTTGTGCAACCTGCGACGTTCAACATAACCTGTGACCAATTGGTTTCTCGCGAGTGACTATACGCTGATCTTAACCTGCGACACTTCTCCGCAATCTGTGATTTTTTAATTTTCCTTGTACCGGACAAACAACAGCAGCCAGGTAGTCGTTGAGATGCACGCGCGAGAAGTAAAGTAGGGGGAAGGAAATGCGCACCATACGCGCATAGCCTTGAAACCAGATGTGTTTGACAGAGTCTCAGGCGATATGTTGATTCAAACAAGTTCACCAAGTTTGGCAATTTGAACAAACATGAAAAGAACTAGGTGCCAATACTGAACTAATCAAAATGATATCTTACAAAACTGACATCCTAGAATAGAAAACAAATTTAAATAAAAATTTATAAACTAAAATATAAGTAATAAATAATGTAGTTAAATTTTAAAATAAATTCATTTAAATTAAGTTATACATAAACTAATCTAAATTAAATTTATAAAATAAATTTTCTAAATCAAATTTACAAAATAAATTTTGTTAATGAAAATTAATAAAATAAATTCATTTAAGGATCCTGATTTGTGTATCAATCAGTTTGCTTTGATACCAATTGTTAGGTCCCGAATTATCGTAGAAGAGGGGGGGGTTGTAATCACTAAATTAAAAATTCTTTCGAATCTTTTAGGATATAAAATTTAGTGCTCGGTTAGTGTTCGTGTTCTTGAGAGGAATAGTGTTTGGACGATAAAACGAGGAACACAAGATATTCGGGGAAATGTATATATATTCGTATATAAATCCGCGAGGGGTGTTGCTACACTCCGGTAAATTAACCGGCTACAATCTAAGAACAACAAAGTTCATAGCTTCTACATAAATTTAAATCAAATCCTATACAATGATCTTTCTTTTGTTTGTACAAGGATTTAATTACCGGGTAACGTTTATAATGCCCCTATGAATATATAAGAGTTAAACCGGGTATTATAATGCTACTCGGTGAGGAGTTAAACGTATATACAATGAGTTTGAGCTTCTCTATATTTTCTTTGCTTCTATTTTCACCAGCTCTCTTGGGAGAGAAGATGAACATAACAATCTGATTGCTGAATGCTTCTGCTGCTTGTGTAGACTTTATATTCAATGGAAAATGTGTGGCTGAAATTGTGCCACATAAATTAATTGAATCAATCAATAAAGTTATGACTGAGGAGCTTGGAATGCTAACTTGCGACACTTATGTCTACTGCAACAAAGTTGGATAAAGATAAAAAGGGAAAGAGTAGATATCTCAAGCTACAGAGGAATGATAGGATCATTGCTTTACTTAACAGCAAGTAGACCAGACATAATGTTTGCAACATGTCTATGTGCAAGATTTCAAGCCAATCCAAAAGAATCACATTTGATGGCTGTAAAGAGGATTTTCAAATACTTGAAGGGGACTCCAAACTTGGGATTATGGTATCCTAAGGGAACTGGTTTTGAAGCTATTGGCTACACAGATGCAGATTTTGCTGGATGCAGGGTTGAAGAAAGAGTACCAGTGGAAGCTGTCAATTTCTTGGACAAAGTTTGTATCCTGGTACAGCCAGAAACAACAATCTATATCAACTTCTACAGCTGAAGCTGAATACATAGCTGCAGGAAGTTGTTGTGCTCAAGTGCTTTGGATTAGAAATCAGAATGGATTATGGCCTAGTGTTACACAAAATTCCCATCATGTGTGACGATACTAGTGCTATATCTATAGTAGCTAATCCAGTTAATCATTCTAGGACAAATCACATTGATGTGAGGTACCACTTTATTAGAGAACATGCTACTAATGATGAGCTCATTTTTGTACCAACAGAAAAACAATTAGCTGACATTTTTACTAAACCTTTGGATGAAGCAACTTTCACTAGACTTGTAGGTGAAATTGGAATGCTTAACTCTTCATCCTAAGGCAAGAACTCAGCTAATGTTTTGCAGCTGATTAAGATCCAGTAAATCAAAATTAATTTGATTAAATTGGAAATTAACTGAAATATGAATTATCAATATTTCAGAAATCTCTGCATATTTGTTTTTCAAATTCAAATTAACTTGGAATTTTTCAAATTCTAAGTAAACTGCTCATTGTTAATTTACATTCTTAATATATAAAATTGAACAAGGCAGAATTGCAATAAGCAAAAGTATTTCGAAAACTGAGTTCTCGATAAGTATAAATTAACTTCTCGACAAGTCATTTTAGGACTTCTCTAGTGAGTCCTCGATAAGTCAATTTACTGATTTCTCGAGTGACTTCACGATAGGCTTAAAATGACTTATCGATAAGTACTTGTAGAGTCCTCTAGTAGTGTTCATTCACAGAGTTCTCTACAAGTACAATTTTGAGTTATCAATAACTCATAACTGAGATAATTTAAATTATAAATTGTTTTGGTAAATACTTTTGGAAAATTTATTCTAATTTTATTTTGAATTTATTCAAATAAAAGTTAGAATCAGTTCAGTCCTCTTTTTGGACAAACCGGGTATTCATTTGACATTTCGATAAGTCAAGATTGAGTTCTCTATAAGAGTAATTTAAAATGACTTCTCGACATGTACTTCATTCTCAAAGTGACTTCTCGATAGACAAATTCGAAATGTGTATTTTTGAGTTCTCGACAAATCATTTACTTTTACTATAAATAGACTTCTCGAATACATTTTTTTTTGAATTTCTCAAATTTCTAAGCAAACGGAATATTTATAATTCATATCCTCAATATATGAACTTGATAAATAACAGACCAAAAGAAGCAAAAGTATGAAAAACTGAAAAATTTAATTCATAAATTATGTTCAGCAAATACTTTTTACTTACTTTGTCTATAATTACTCTGACTTATTGACACATTTACGTGCTTATATGTTATTTTTTTTG